>NW_019943784.1:0-104614 GCF_002910315.2 Salvelinus sp. IW2-2015 | reverse complement strand
ATTTTCTATTGTGCATTGTTGTTGTTTTGTGTGTGTGTTTTGTTTTGTCCTTTTGTTATTTTGTATTTTCTTATGGCTCTTTTTTTTTTTTCTTTGTTTGTATCTTATTCGGTGTGTGTTTATTTTTTGTGTGTTCTTCTTGGTTATGTGTGTTTTAGTTTTTTGTTATAGTTTTTTTGTTCTCTCTTCCGGTTGATTTTTTTTTTTTTTTTTTTTTCTTTTTTTTTGTTCGTTTGTTTTTTTTTTTTTTCTTATTTTATTTTTCTTATCTAATTTTTTTTTTTTGTGTATGATTATTTGTCTTTCTTTTTTTATCGGTTTAGTTGTGTTTGTTTTGTGTATTGTTTCCATTTTTGTTTGTTCCTTTTTTTTTTTTTTTTTTTTTTTTGTTTATTTCTCTTTAATTTGTGTTTTTTCGTGTTTTGATTACAGTTTTTTTTCTTTTTTTTTTTTTTTTTTTTTTCCGACTAGGATTGTCTTCTTCTCTTTTTTGTATTGTTTTTGTATTTTTTTTTATTTTTTTTGTATGTATTATGTTTTTTGTTGTAATGTTTTGCTTTTTTTTTTGTGTGATATCTATTATGTCTGTTATATTTTTCTTCAGCTCTCCGAGGTTGAAGAGGCTGCTGCTTGCGGCCTTCTCACTAACGCTGGTCTGTGTGGGTGGACCAATTCAGTTTGTCCCGGATGTGTACACACGAGGAACTTCTTTTATATTCTTTTTTTTTTTTTTTTTCTCTCTTTATTACTTTTTTCTCTCTCTTTTTTTTTTTCTATCCCTTCTTATTGACCCCCGTCGATGGGATAGGGGGTGCTCCTTCTGCTGTTTCCGAGTCCACATCATCTGGTTGTGTTGACGTTGAGTTATTTGTATGTGTTTTATTTTTTTTTCTTTGTTTTTTTTTATCCTTTTTTTTTTTTTTTTTTTTTTTTTTTTTTTTTTTTTTTTTTTTTTTTTCTTCTAACCCCCCCACCTCCTTAAAAGTTAGATTGCACTATTGGTAAAGTGGTTTGTTCCAACTGGATATCATAAGGTGAATGGTACCAAATTTGGTAAGTCGCTCTGGATAGAGCGTCTGCTAATGACGTAAATTGTAAATGTAATGAATTTGCGGAAGTTTGAAACTTTTTCCCTCATAGTCGGGAGGGATGCTGCTGACAACCACAACTCGAGGGCCCATCAACCTCTGCACTCGCTTGTAGGCCCCGGTTCACCTCGTCGTTGTTGGCTTGAGTGGATACGAGGCCTATCTAATCCTGTCGCTATGTTGTCCAATATCTCCGCAAACTCTTTGAATGAGGACATCGACCGTTGGAGCGTGCATGGACCGACAGAGTTCCGCATCGGGTGCAACAGTCGAAAGAAGTATCACCTACAAGACGAGAGGGCTCAGAAAGCACGCCTTTGTGGGGCGCGTCAATTCGGCAGGTGGTGGTTCGAGGATAGCCGGGGTGGAGATGTTGTATTTGATTTTGGCTTTCAGTCGGTACCCATCTACCCACTCGGGGGGGCGGACCCGTCAGGGAAGTCCAGGAGACCCCAGTTGCAAACAGGGGCGTGGGTTGCGATGGACAACCATCAGGGTCCTCGAGTCGTGCGGGTACGAGTTTGGAGGGTACTATGGTGTTAACATGTCGTCTGAGTCCTGTGTAAGTGTTTGGCTGATGACAGCATTCTCACCATGGGTATTCTCCTTGTCCAGACCACTCGCAGGTTAGGGGCTAGTGTGCAGCTTTCGTTGGTTGCGATCCTAAAAGGGCTGCAAAGTCCGTTCTGTGGACCTATCTTGGGTCAAAAGTTCGGGCATCTGCTTTTCTCCTCTGATAACGGTAAGAGCTTTTTGTGTGTCCTTTTGCACTGAGTCAAGTTCACAATTGGTACGTGGACGGGCTAGGGTGTCCGGTAGGTGGTGTTTCCAAACGGTCTCATCATGCTCGGAGGTGATATGGTCCTTGAACCTATCTCCATTATCAAGCAACCCGTTCATGATGACGGAAGTGAGTGCGGACCCAGAGCGGGCGGTTAAGCTCCGTCTTCGATGGCAGCAACGTCCTACCGTATACCTCCTTAGCTTTTCTTTGTTCCAACGCGCACAAACAGAGCAGGATCACGATACGAATTGCGTGGCTCTGACATAGCTCGCTTATCGAATATGCGATCAGTTTTGCGTTCGATACAGGCTAGGACTTCGGGTATTATTGAGAAAGGGGCCATGAATGTGATTGAAGATCAATAAATGTACGTTCCGTAAACACAATGACCTACCGTATCAGAATAGATCGGGAAACGTTCGATTTACGCTCACATGATGCTCGACGCGAGATGTGCCTCGGTTCTGGCAGTTTTCTTGAGGCGGCATGGAATCTTGTGAAAAGCGGGGAAACACTCCATGAGAGAATCGCAGGGCCGCGTTCATTGTAGTGGAATGCCGTCTGGGCCTGCAGCCGCCTTCGAGACAAGGTTTCGCGAAGTCGATCTATGACTCACCGATACTATAGATAAACTCGTTAATAGACTCACCGTAACCTCGGCCTGGCAGTGAAGGAGAGCCCGCAGGTTTTGGATAGTGGGGCCGTGTCCATGGCGTACCTTATTGTCCTCAAAGCGGGCAAAAAAGTTGTTTAGCCTGTCTGGAGCAAGACATCCTGGTCCTCGACGGGGCTGGTTTTCTTTTGTAATCCGTGATTGACTGTAGACCCTGCCACATACCTCTTGTGTCTGAGCTTGTTGAATTTCGACTGCGATTTTGTCTCTGTACTGAGACTTAGCCTGTTTGATTGCCTTGCGGAGAGAATAGCTACACTGTTGTATCTCGGTCATGCTTCCGGTCACTTGCCTGGTTAAAAGCAGTGGTTCGCGCTTTCAGTTTCCACGCGAATTGCTGCCGTCAATCCATGGTTTCTGGTTTGGGATGTTTTTTATCGTTGCTGTGGGTACGACATCGTCAATGCACTTTCCTAATGAACTCGCTCACCGAATCAGCATATTCGTCACTATTGTTGTAGGACGCGATGCGGAACATATTCCAATCCGCGTGATCGAAAGCTAGTCTTGAAGCGTGGATTCAGATTGGTCGGACCAGCGTTGACAGACCTGAGCGCGGGAGCTTGTTGTTTGAGTTTCTGTTGTAGGCAGGAATCAACAAAATGGAGTCGTGGTCAGCTTTTCCGAAAGGGGGGCGGGGCAGGGCTTATAAGCGTCGGCGGAAATTAGTATTACAATGGTATAGTGTTTTTCCAGCCTGGTAGCACAATCGATATGCTGATAGAATTTAGGAGTTTTGTTTTTTAGATTAGCCTTGTTAAAATCCCCAGCTACGATGATGCAGCCTCAGGGTTGTGTGGGTTTCCAGTTTACAAAGAGTCAGATAAAGTTCGTTCAGGGCCATCGATGTGTCTGCTTGGGGGGGAATGGTACGGCTGTGATTATGATGACGAGAAGTCCCTTGGTACATATGCGTCGACATTTGATTGTGAGGAGGTCTAGATCAGGTGAACAGAACGACTTTGAGTTCTTGTGTGTTGTTATGATGATCCACCACCACTTCTCTTAATCATAAGGCATACCCCCGCCGCCTCTTCTTACCGGGAAAGATGTTTGTTCTGTCGGCGCGATGCATGGAGAAACCAGCTGGCTGCACCGACTCTGTTAGCGTCCCTTGAGTTAGCCATGTTTCGTGAAGCAGAGCAGTTGCAATCCCTGATGTCTCTCTTGGAATGCTACCCCGTGCTCGGATTTCATCAACCTTATTGTCAAGAGACTGGACATTGGCGAGTAGTATGCTAGGGAGTGGAGCGCGATGTGCCCGTCTCCGAAGCCTGACCACGAGACCGCCACGTTTCCCTTTTTCGGCGTCGCACAGGGTCCGCCGGCTCGGGATCAGATCCATTTATTGTGTGAGGCAAAACACTGGATCCGTTTCGGGAAAGTCATATTCCTGGTAGGAACGATGGTGAGTTGACGTTAATCGTATATTCAGTAGGTTCCCTCCGACTGTATGTAATGAAACCTAAGCATTCCCGGAGGTAAGCCGATGTAAGAAATAACACCAGTAAAAAACAAAATACTGCATATTTTCCAAGGAACGCGAAGCGAGGCTGCCATTCTCTTTCGGCGCCGGAGGTGTACTGGTGATCATGCATTCTGATCTTGCATAGATTGTAATGGACTCATTATGTGTGTAAAACACTTTATTGAAGGTTGTACTGATTATGATGAGCTAAGCTAATTCCAGCTATGTATAGGGCCATGTTTGTTGACATTGTAACGGCAGTCTAGCGTTCTTCCTCCTCCTAAGACGAGGAGAGGCGAGAAGGATCGGAGGACCAATGTGCAGCGTGGTAAGTTTCCATGATTTAATATACACAAACTATACACAATTCAAAACATAATAAACAAACTAACGCGTCACAGTCCCGATGTGGCACAAAACACTGACACAGGAAACAACCACCCACAAAATCCACACAAAAACAAGCCACCTAATATATGATTCTCAATCAGGGACAACGATTGACAGCTGCCTCTGATTGAGAAGCCATATTAGCGCCGAACACAGAAACAGCAAACTAGACACACAACATAGAATGCCACCCAGCTCACGTCCTGACCAACACTAAAAACAAGCAAAACAACATAAGCACTATGGTCAGGATGTGACAGACTATAATGCATTCTTGGGTTCACGTAAATGTCTGTAGATGAATATAACAAAATGAGGTGAGGAAGGGTCACTCATTTTTCGAGTAAACTTTTGGAAGTGAATGATGGGATGTGAACGGATGGTAGACGACACACCCCTTCAACATGATACTATAACAGACCAAACTCATCTGGTCTCCTCTTATTATCTTTGGTTGATGCGAAAAAATAAAAATGGCGGCGCGCACAAACTACCCATCGTCGGATTAACTTTTGATTTCTAAAAAGTGTTTTACTCAAATATTTAGATCAATGGTGAGCTCACCCGTGATGTGATTAATTATAAATAGGAATTGCTATTAGCTAATTCATATTGTAGTTTCTGTCAGCCGAGTTATAAAATATGGCCACGTCAGTTAATGCTAGGAAAATGTAGCCTACATTTTTCCGTTTGGATGATTGTGTTATGCTGTAGCTACTTCTGTGAATGTCTGAACAATACATCCAAAAATAAACTGGTCTCATTCTGGACTTAACTTTGTATGAACTGTATTTGTGCAAAATGTTTGTGAAAAAACAGTGTGGCCAGCTCAAATGCTAACTGTTGCGTCAATCGAAACTAGATGTTCTAAATAAGCGTTCTAATCACCCGGTTTGAGCTTATGCTGCAGGGACCACTGTAGAATGATAACACATGTTTGTTGGTAAGTGTGGAATAGCATGACTAATTAATTCATTTTCCACCATAATATCCACACTGGTTAACATGAATCAACTTGTTCGTCATCAATATTACCTGGGCTCTATTGTTGACATGATTACAATTTTTGCCGTGAATCAACTCTCTCTAAGGTAGATGGCGCCGACGGAGATGGCAGCGTCGCGACTTGCTCTTAGGAAACTTTGCAGTATTTTGTTTTTGTTCTGTACTATTTTTTACATTATTAGCGCAGGAAATGTTTTGAAACATTACATACAGCCGGGAAGAACTATTGGATATTAGAGCGGCGGTAACTCACCAGAACTACCAGCATTATGTCCAGGAATACGACTTCCCTGGAAGAGATCCTCTGTTCATTCTCCCCAGAGCAATTGACCTTATTCCAGAGGCCGACCCAAAACATTGCTTGCGGAAGAAGCACTCGAGGCGGCCTGCTGGTTCAACTTAGGAGGCGCGCACCCCACCCACCGCTTCCGAGTATATTACCGTAATTTCTGGACTATTAAGCGCACCTGAATATAAACCGCACCCACTGAATTTTTAAATAATATGTATTTTGTACATAAATAAGCCGCACATGTCTATAAGCCGCAGGTGCCTACCGGTACATTGAAACAAATGAACTTTACACAGCCTTTAAACGAAACACGGCTTGTAACAAAAATAAATAGGCTTTTAAACGAAACCAGGCTTGTAACAAAAACAAATAGGCTTTAACGAAACACGGCTTGTAACAAAAATAAATAGGCTTTTAAATGAAACACGACTTGTAACAAAAATAAATAGGCTTTTAAACGAAACACGGCTTGTAACAAAAATAAATAGGCTTTTAAACTAAACACGGCTTGTAACAAAAATGAATAGGCTTTTAAATGAAACACGGCTTGTAACAAAAATAAATAGGCTTTAACGAAACACGGCTTGTAACAAAAATTTTAAAAAATAGCAGTAAACAGTAGCCTACCAAGAAAGTCATTGGTCACTATCTTCCTCCTCCTGTGCACTGAAACCACTGAAGTCATCTCCTTCGGTGTCGGAGTTGAATAGCCTCAGAATTGCTTCATCCGATGTTGGATCGTTTTCATTGTCGCTCTCTCGTCACTTTCATCCGGAGGCAAATTCCCCGCTGAGCTCATGCTGCCCTCTTCAACACGTAGCAGTCCAGCCTTTCCAAACCCGTTGATGATAGTGGATTTTTTGACAATGCTCCAAGCTGTCAGGACCCACTGGCAGACTTGACCATAAGTTGCTCTTCGCATGCGGCCCATTTTAGTGAAGGATTTCTCCCCACTTGTCATCCAAGCCTCCCACTGAACACGGAGCGCCACCTTAAATGCACGATTTACACTGATGTCGAGTGGCTGCAAATACTTTGTTGTGCCCCCAGGAATCACAGCTGGAATTGAGTTTGTCCTCTTGATGGCTTCTTTCACAGAATCTGTTATGTGGGCCCTCATGCTGTCCAACACGAGCAATGCCTTGTTCTTGTGAAAGAATCCTCCCGGTCGCTTGCCGTAACACTCCGTATGCCATTCATGCATTAGGCCTTCCGTCATCCATCCTTTCTTGTTGACTTTCACAACAATTCCTCTCGGGAATTTTTCTTTTGGCATCATCATGCGTTTGAAAATCAACATCGGTGGAAGCTTTTCTCCCGATGCCGTGCAGCTCAGAATACAGGTGAAGTGCGTTTTTTCATGCCCAGTTGTTTTCAGCGTGACGGATGATTCGCCTTTCCTGTTGACAGTCCGAGTGAGAGGCAGGTCAAACGTCAGAGGAACCTCATCCATATTTATGATGTCGTGCGGGCCGATGGAATGCTCCGCTATCTTTGCATCAGTGAATTTGTGGCTGCACCCCTTCTGAAAAAACCTACACTCGATCCCTCCGATGTCAACAACTACAGACCAGTATCCCTTCTTTCTTTTCTCTCCAAAACTCTTGAACGTGCCGTCCTTGGCCAGCTCTCCTGCTATCTCTCTCAGAATGACCTTCTTGATCCAAATCAGTCAGGTTTCAAGACTAGTCATTCAACTGAGACTGCTCTTCTCTGTGTCACGGAGGCGCTCCGTGAAAGCTAACTCTCTCTCCTCTGCTCTCATCCTTCTAGACCTATCGGCTGCCTTTGATACTGTGAACCATCAGATCCTCCTCTCCACCCTCTCCGAGTTGGGCATCTCCGGCGCGGCTCACGCTTGGATTGCGTCTACCTGACAGGTCTGCTCTACCAGGTGGCGTGGCGAGAATCTGTCTCCGCACCACGTGCTCTCACCACTGGTGTCCCCCAGGGCTCTGTTCTAGGCCCTCTCCTATTCTCGCTATACTACACCAAGTACTTGGCTCTGTCATATCCTCACATGGTCTCTCCTTATCATTGCTATGCAGACGACACACAATTACTTCTCTTTCCCCTTCTGATAACCAGGTGGCGAATCGCATCTCTGCATGTCTGGCAGACATATCAGTGGTGGATGACGGACCACCACCTCAAGCTGAACCTCGCAAGACGGAGCTGCTTCTTCCTCCCGGGAAGGACTGCCCGTTCATGATCTCGCCATCACGGTTTGACAACTCCATTGTGTCCTCCTCCAGAGAGCAAAGAACCTTGGCGTGATCCTGGACAACACCTTTCGTTCTCAACTAACATCAAGGGCGGTGACCCGTTCCTGTAGGTTCATGCTCTACAAACATCGCAGAGTACGACCCTGCCTCACACACGGAAGCGGCCAGGTCCTAATCCAGGCACTTGTCATCTCCCATCTGGATTACTGCAACTCGCTGTTGGCTGGCTCCCTGCCTGTGCCATTAAACCCCTACAACTCATCCAGAATGCCGCAGCACGTCTGGTGTTCAACCTTCCCAAGTTTCTCTCACGTCACCCCGTCAGTCTCTCCGCTCTCTCCACTGGCTTCCAGTTGAAGCTCGCATCCGCTACAAGACCTGGTGCTTGCCTACGGAGCTGTGAGGGGAACGGCACCTCCGTACCTTCAGGCTTCTGATCAGGCCTACACCCAAACAAGGGCACTGCGTTCATCCACCTCTGGCCTGCTCGCCTCCCTACCTTTGAGGAAGTACAGTTCCGCTCCCCAGTCAAAACTGTTCGCTGCTCTGGCACCCACAATGGTGGAACAAACTCCCTCACGACGCCAGGTCAACGGAGTCAATCACCACCTTCCGGAGACACCTGAACCCCACCTTCTTAAGGAATACCTAGGATAGGATAAAGTAATCCTTCTAACCCCCACCACCCCTTAAAAGAGTTAGATGCCTATTGTAAGTGGTTGTTCCACTGGATATCATAAGGTTTGTACCAATTTGTAAGTCGCTCTGGATAAGAGCGTCTGCTAAATGACGTAAATGTAATGTAATGAATTTTGCGGAAAGTTTGAAACTTTTTCCTCATAGTCGGGAGGAGCTGCTGACACAGACTCGTCGCGTACCTGATGGACAGGCTTTTACGTCTCATAAATCTTAGACACCACGATGGTCACCTCTAAAATCCTCAAACTTCATTGCGGTGGCGATTGTTTTGGCTTTCAGTCGGATCTGCACAGTTGAAACATCTCGGCCGTCTGCTCTCTGTGTGTTGACCCAGTCTTCAAGCTCATTTTCTAGTTCGGGCCATCTGCTTTTCTTCCCTCTGAAAGCTTTTGTTGTCTTTTTTGCACTGAGTCATGTTTCACGCTGCTGTTTCCAACGTCTCATCATCGACTCATTAAGGCAAGCTCCCGTGCAGCAGCTCTATTTCCTTTTCCAACAGCCAGATCGATCGCATTCAACTTGAAAGCTGCATCATATGCATTTCTCTGTGTCTTTGCCATGATGAGGGTGACAAATGACTACCGTAATCAGACATGATGGGAAGTTCGATTTACGTCACATTATGTGACGGTGCTCAGTTTTTTGGCGGCATGAATCTTGTGAAAGCGGGAAAAATCCATAAATTAGCCGCGTCATTGTATAAGCCGCAGGTTCAAAGCGTGGGAAATAGTAGCGGCTTATAGTCCGGAATTACGGTACTCGCTAATGTTCAGTCTTTGGATAAAAAGTTTGATGAGCTTAGACAAGGATTTCTTTCCAGAGAGACATTGGGGCCTGTAACATACTTTGTTTCACGGAAACATGGTTCTCTCTGGATACTCTGCTGGGGTCGGTAAAGCCAGCAGGATTCTCAGTACATCGCACAGAAAGGAATAAATATCTCTCCGGGAAGCAGAAGGGCGGAGGGGTGTGTTTCATGATTAACGACTCATGGTGTAACTCTAGGAACATACAGGAACTCAAGTCCTTTTGCTCACCGACCTAAAATACCTCACAATTAAATACCGACCATATTATCTCCCAAGAGAATTCTCCTCTGTCATTGCCACCGCCGTTTACATCCCACCTCAAGCCGATACCTTGATGACCCTCAAAGAACTTCACTGGACTTTATGCAAACTGGAAACCACATATCCTGAGGCTGCATTTATTGTAGCTGGGGATTTTAACAAAGCAAATCTGAGGACTAGGATGCCGAAGTTCTATCAACATATCGACTATACCACTCGCGCTGCTAAGTGTCACGTTGTCTAATGATTGGAAGCAGGCGCTGGAATACGTAACAGGGGGTTTAATTTTCTCCACCCAAACAAAAGAGTGAAGTGTAAACCCATACCCGGAGGTGAGAATGACCGTGACCCCTAGGCGTTCCATGAACGTTTTCCATACGTATGAGGTGAACTGAAGGCCACGGTCTGACACAATGTCCTCCGGGATCGCGTTGTGCCGGAAGACGTGGGTAAAAAGAGCCTCCGCGGTTTGCATGGCTGACGGGAGCCCAGGCAGAGGAAGGAGGTGACAAGCTTTGGAAAACCGGTCCACAATGACGAGAACGGTGGTGTTCCCCTGGGAGGGGGGAAGGTCAGTGACAAAGTCCACCGAGAGGTGAGACCAGGGTCGTTGTGGAACCGGCAGGGGAAGGAGCTTTCCATAAGGAAGGTGTCTGGGTGTCTTAGACTGAGCACAGATGGAGCAGGAAGAGACGTAAACCCGGGCGTCCCTAGCCAAGGTGGGCCACCAGTACTTCTCAGTCAGGCAGGCGAGGGTACAGCTTATCCCAGGATGACCAGCGCTGTGCAGGTGTGGGTTCCGTGCGCAGGGCCTGCCTTATGTCGGCGTCCACATCCCACACCTCTGGTGTGATGATACGGGACGTAGGGATGATGGGGGTCTCCTCTCCCTCTCTCTCCTCTGCGTCATAGAGGCGAGACAGGGTGTCCGCCTTCACGTTCTTTGAGCCTGGCCTATAAGAAAGCGTGAATTGGAACCTGGTGAAGAAAAGAGCCCACCTGGCCTGTCTCGGGTTTAGCCTCTTCACTGCCCTGGTGTACTCCAGGTTGCGGTGGTCCGTCCACACCAGCCAGTGCCTCCACGCCTTCATGACCGCCAAGAGTTCCCGGTCCCCGACGTCGTAGTCTTCTTGGCGGGGCACAGCGGCTTGGAGTAGAAGGCGCAGGGCCGCAGCTTTGGAGGGGTTCCGGTGCGCTGGGACAGCACTGTCCCAACTCCTGCTTCGGAGACATCCACCTTGACGATGAAGGGAAGTGAGGGGTCAGGATGTGCCAGCAAGGGAGCAGTGGTGAAGCATGTCGTCAGTGTCTCGAACGCTCTCTCCGCCTCCATCATCCAAGGAAGTTGCTGAGGACCTCCTCTCAGCAGGGAGGTAAGAGGCACGACCACCGTGACGCCCCGGATGAACCTCCGGAAATAGTTGGCGAACCCCAGGAATCACTGGACTGCTTTCATGGAGTTGGGGATGGACCATGACCTGGCTGTGCTGACGCATTGCTCCTCCATCTCCATTCTCTCCGTGGATATAAGGTAGCCCAAAAAAGACACAGACCGCTGGAAAAACAAGCACTTCTCTTGTTTAACATATAGATGATGCTCCAACAGTCTTCCCAGCACAGACCTGACCAACAAGACATGCTGGACGCAGTCAGCAGAATAGACCAAAATGTAATCTATATAAACCACTACGCCCAGTCCCAGCATGTCCTGAAACACTTCGTTAATAAAGGCCTGGAAGACTGAAGGAGCATTAGACAGGCCAAAAGGCATTACAAGATACTCATAATGGCCCGTGTTCGTGGAAAAGGTAGTTTTCCATTCGTCGCCTGCACGATTGCGCACCAGATTGTAGGCGCTCCTCAAGTCCAGTATCATAAATTACTGCGCCCCGTGCATTTGTTCAATGATGGTTGGGATGAGGGGTAAAGGATAGCTGAACTTGACGGTGGCTTTATTCAGAGTTCGATAATCAATACAGGGGCGCAGTCCCCCCCTTTTTAACAAAAATAAGCTTGAGAAGGCTGGTGATGTTGAGGGGCGGATAAAACGCTCTCCTGTACGTAGGTCTCCATGGCCTCGGTCTCCGCATAGGAGTGGGGATAGACGTGTCCTCTCGGGAGGGCTGCGTCAGACAGCAGGTCAATGGCACAATCCCAGGGGCGATGAGGAGGCAGGCGTGTAGCCTGGGTCTTAGAGAAAACCCAGTGCAGATCCTGGAATTCCTCCAGTAACTCCACTTGAGGGGCATGGTCCGGACTTTCCACCGTAGTGGTGTTGTCCGGGGTTGGTGGTAATGAATACAGTTCAGTGATGCCTAGAAGGCCGGTGACGTAGACCTCCAGAGCTGGTGAATGGAATGACTGTGAGTAAGTCCATCCGTGACAAGGATGGACTTACTCACATTCAACAAAAGTAACTACCTCATCATGGTCGATTATTACTCGGACTACTGGGAGCTCAATGAGATGAAGTACACTACATCAGACACCATCCTTGAATGCTGCAAAAAGCAGTTCAGCAGACATGGCGTTGCCCACACTGTTGTTTGTGATAATGGACCCCCTTTCTCCGGAATGGACTTTCAAAGATTTGCTGATGAGTGGGACATCATCACCATATTACAGCCAAAGCAACGGTAAAGCGGAATCAGCGGTGAAAATGGCCAAAATGCTCCTAAAAAAGGCTGCGATGGATGGTGAAGACCCATGGAAAGCAATGTTGGCATGGCGTAATTGCGTTACCTGTTGCTTGTTAGCTTCAGCTGGACGCTAGTCTCTTCTCTCTGGAGATTGAGGCCGGGGACACTCTGTGTGGTATCTAGCTCTAGTTAAACACAGTTGCTCTCCAGAAGTAGGACGGGTGATCGCTGAGTCGCACCTTAACTATGCTGGACAATAGAATGAGTCAAAATTCACCCAAGGCTGAAAAATGGCAAAAGAACGTTGGCTAAGCTGGAACACTAGCACGAGCCCATAGAAAATGTATGGAATCGAACGTTCGCAAAGCCTGTTTTGACTGGAGTGACGCTTAGAATTCCATTTCGCCTAAATGGCACCATAAAATGTAACCATTTTTATTTTACCACTACAATCTGTTTTTAGGACGAAACTGAAAAATAACAACTTGTGTAGAAAGTAGACATCCACACCTCTATGGTGCCAAGTGTGCTTATGTCTGCATAATGAGGAAGCAGGGAAGACATTTGCAACATTTGACATTTGACTATTTCTGGTCTAGCGAACAATGACAGCAGAGTATGCTGCCCAACCTTACATAATTAGAAAGAGGAGATTCTCATGTTTAAAATGTCCAATTTGAAAAAATCTAAATATACACATTGCAAATTATTTGGCAAAATAGACAGACATACCTATATTTCCCTATAGTAAACCACGGGACGACCTCAGAGTTCCATGAGTAATTTATTTTCTGTTGTTTACATTTTATCTACCAGCCACCTGGGCAGGGTTCATTGCCAACAATAGCAAAGCAGGCATTGTTACATAAAACAATAAGCTGGGAATAGAACGTTTGGAAGGCCAGTTGGTGCCACGGTACTCAATAGAACTAATAGGAGCTGGCAGAGTGAAAAATGCCCTAAAATAAGTACTGATTTTTCGTGATTACTTCAAAACTATGGCAAGCAGCTGGGACATATGGTGCAATTATGAAACTGGGCTCCACGGTGGATGCAATGAAGTAGTTATCCGAGCTAGCATACTCCCTTACTGGCACGAGCTGCAGCGGTTGCCGGAGTGAGATTCAAGGCGCTCGCCTCACTAATCTCTCGAGAGTTGGACAGTCTGTTCTCAGGACCTCTCCTCACACATAGTCGGTTACTGTGTCAGTTGAGTTTGGCTCTGCACATCCATACCTTTTGGGGATTCTAAGTGGAATTTCCCTAACATTTTCTGGTATCTATAGAATATATTATTACTTAATTCACATATTGCCCTGAGAACAGAACTACTTTCTACTTACACCTGGTATAGTATTAAAGGGGTGTTATACAGATTATCGGTTCTATAAGACATATCTGTATTTCTACATCTGTCTAGAAAACAAGAAAATTATCCATGCAATAAATGCAGTGCTGGCTTTGCATCGGCTGATGCCCATTCCACCTGTATGATGTGTCTAGGCTTAGAGCATGCCATTCAGGCTGTGAATTCCCTCTTCAGTTGCATGTATTGTGCTACTCTTGGGCCACGCTGATGTGAAGAGCGATTAGCTATGATGGAGACAATGCTAGAGGCTCCGGGAGCAGACAGTAGTGGGCCCTCCCACCAAGCAGTCCAAGATGAATTGGAGGCCCAGGCAGCCTCTTGGTCTAAGCAGCTCCGCTCTCTCAGCCCGACATGCTCCGTTGAAGACTTAAGACCAAGACCTGATGCTATCTCCATCTTTACTTTAACTGAAATGTGTATTCTGCATTTAACCCAACCCCTCTGAATCAGAGAGGTGCGGGTGGCTGCAATAATCGGCATCCACGTCTTCAGCACCCGGGGCACAGTGGGTTAACTGCCTTGCTCAGGAGCAGAACAACAGATTTTTACCTTGTCAGCATGGGGATTCAATCCAGCAACCTTCCGGTTACTGGCGCAACGCTCTAACCACTAGGCTACCTGCCGCCCTATGACCTAGACTGAACTAAATGGCTACCACCCCGTAGCACTCACTTCAGCCATCATAAAGTGCTTTGAGAGACTAGTCAAGGATGTGACGACCCTCCCACTCTGTCTGCCGAATTCTTCCGAATTCTTTAATAGGATGTCGGTGGGCGGAGCTGGGAGGGTCGTCAGCGAAATGTGACACACCTGCGTTCGGGTGTGTCCCGGGATAAATAAACCTTTTCCCCATTCACTGAGGAGACTCTCTCCATGCAGACACACTGTTGGATTTTGGTTGTGGCATTTTTGTGGCTGTTTTGTTTACTTTGGCACCTTTCAACACCCCTCATTATCATACATATGCATGCAACCACTCACTTACACTACTGATTACACATGTAACAGTATAACTTTAGACTGTCCCCTCGCGAACCAGGGACCCTCTGCACACATCGACAACAGTCACCCACGAAGCATCGTTACCCATCGCTCCACAAAAGCCGCGGCCCTTGCAGAGCAAGGGGAACCACTACTTCTAGGTTTCAGAGCAAGTGACGTAACCGACTGAAAGGCTGCTAGCTCGCACCACCGCTAACTAGCTAGCCATTTCACATCTGTTACACACACACCATTGTTAATTGTATTCAGGTTACTCCACAATCTCCACATTGTCTCCCTTTTTGTTACGGACTTCGAGTCGTTCGTGACAAGGATCATTTCACCTCCACCTTGCCTGCCATCCTAGACCCACTTCAGTTTGCATACCGCCCCAACAGGTCCACAGACGATGCAATCGCCATCACACTGCACACTGCCCTAACCCATCTGGACAAGAGGGATACCTATGTAAGAATGATGTTCATTGACTACAGCTCAGCATTCAACACCATAGCTCATCATTAAGCTGGAGGCCCTGGGTCTTAACCCCGCCCTCTGTAATTGGGTCCTGGACTTTCTGACGGGCCGCCCCCAAAGTGGTGAAGGTAGGAAACAACATCTCCACATCACTGACCCTCAATACTGGGGCCCCACAAGGGTGCGTGCTCAGCCCCCTCCTGTACTCCCTGTTCACCCTTGACTGTGTGGCCATGCATGCCTCCAACTCAATTGTCAAGTTTGCAGACGACACAACAGTAGTGGGCTTGATTACCAACAACGACGAGACAGCCTTCAGGGAGTAGGTGATGGCACTTGGAGTGTGGTGTCAGGAAAACAACCTCTCACTCAAAGTCAGCTAAACAAAGGAGATGATCGTGTACGCCCGGAAACAGCAAAGGGAGCACCCCCCTATCCACATCGAAGTTGTGGAGAAGGTGGAACGTTTTAAGTTCCTCAGCATACACATCACAGACAAACTGAAATGGTCCACCCACACAGACAGTGTGGTGAAGAAGGCACACAGTGCTTCTTCAACCTCAAGAGGCTGAAGAAATTTGGCTTGTCAGCTAAAACCCTGACAATATTTTACAGATGCACAAGAGCATCCTGTCGGGCTGTATCACCGCCTGGTACGGCAACTGCACCGCCCTCAACCGCAAGACTCTGCAGAGAGTGGTGCGGTCTGGAAGGCCAAAAAGATTATCAAGAACAACAACCACCCGAGCGCCTGCCTGTTCACCACCGCTACCACCCAGAAGGCGAGGTCAGTACAGGTGCATCAAAGCTGGAACCGAGAGACTGAAAAACAGCTTCTATCTCAAGGTCATCAGAATACTAAACAGCAATCACTAACTCAGAGAGGCTGCTGCCTACATTGAGACTCAAATCACTAGCTACTTTCATAAATGGTTCACTAGTCACTTTAAACAACGGCACTTTAATAATGTTAACATGTCTTACACTACTCATCTCATCTCTTTTGGGGCGGCAGGGTAGCCTAGTGGTTAGAGTGTTGGACTAGTAACCGAAAGGTTGCAAGTTCAAATCCCCGAGCTGACAAGGTACAAATCTGTCGTTCTGCCCCTGAACAGGCAGTTAACCCACTGTTCCTAGGCCGTCATTGAAAATAAGAATTTGTTCTTAACTGACTTGCCTAGTTAAATAAAGGTTAAAATAAAATAAAAAATAAAAAATGTGTATTTACTGTACCTTATACCATCTATTGCACCATGCCTATGCCGCTCATCCATATATTTATATGTACATATTCTTATTCACCCTTTTAGATTGGTGTGTATCAGGTAGTTGTTGGAGAATTGTTAGATATTACTGCACTGTCGGAACTAGAAGCACAAGCATTTCGCTACACTCGCATTAACATCTGCTAACCAAGTGTATGTGACCAATAACATTGTATTTTATTTTATTTGATGAAGAGACCTCTCAGGCTGGTTCTGTATCATCAAATCATGGTTCAGAGAGGGCTGAGAGTGAAGCGCACTCTTCGTCAGCTGATATGCAGGAGCTCCTCTCTAGGGTTCTGAATGCTCTGGGTATTAATCCAGACCCTAAAAGCAGCCGGGGAAGAGTGTACATTCCTCAGTGCCCCAGGTTCTCCAATAAACTGTGTCAAACTTGGGCTAAGGTGAATTCACAGTTCCATGTCTCAAGCCAGTACAAGCCTTGGACCTTCATGGATTCTTCCAAAGAGTCGGGACAGGACCAGTACCCAGTCATGGACCCCATTGTTGCAGCTATGGTCCTCCCAGACAAGGAGATCATTGGTAGGTCTCTCCGCTGTTCTCCAGGACCTCATTGGGCTGCTGACGAACACTTAAAGGACACCTTCCTGACTTTAGCCACGGTGGCTCGCCTCATGAAAGCGATCACTCTGCTGCAGGAATACCTGCACGGTCTGATAGCTCGCCTGTCCACCGATGGTGACCCTGAACTGACAGCTGAAATGACTCAGGTGTCCACACTCCTCTCCCTATTAACCTCACTAGGGTAGGGGGCACTATTTTCATCTCCGGATGAAAAGCGTTCCCAAAGTAAACTGCCTGCTACTCAGGCCCAGAAGCTAGGATATGCATATAATTGGTTTGGATATATTTGGATAGAAAACACTCTAAAGTTTCCAAAACTGTTAAAATAATGTCTGTGAGTATAACAGGACTGATATGGCAGGCGAAAACCTGAGAAAAATCCATCCAGGAAGTGGGATTTTTTATGTTTGTAGTTTTCTATTGAATGCCATTACAGTATCCATTGACTTAGGACTCAAATTGCACTTCCTATGGCTTCCACTAGATGTCAACAGTCTTTAGAAATTGTTTCAGGCTTGTATTCTGAAAAATTAGGGAGTAAGACCACTTTGAATGAGTGGACACTGCAGTGTCCCAGAGGTTTTTCATGCGCACGACCGAGAGCACACCTTTCTTGTTTTCCTTTTATATTGACGAAGCTATTGTCAGATTGAAATGTTATTGATTATTATACCTAAAAACAACCTGAGGATTGATTACAAACATCGTTTGACATGTTTCTACGAACTTTACTGGTACAGATTTTTCGTCTGTCTGTTGTGACTGCCTTTGAGCCTGTGGATTACTGAACAAAATGCACGAACAAAACGGAGGTTTCTGGATATAAAGAGGGACTTTATCAAACAAAAAAAAACATTTATTGAGTAAATGGGAGTATTGTGAGTGCAACCATATGAAGATCATCAAAGGTAAGCGATTAGTTTTATCACTATTTCTGACTTGTGTAACTCCTCTACTTGGCTGGTAACTGTTTGTAATGATTTGTCTGCTGGGTGTTGTTCTCAGATAATCGCATGGTATACTTTCGCCGTAAAGCCTTTTTGAAATCTGACACTGTGGTTGGATTAACAAGAAGTTAATCTTTAAACCGATGTGTAACACTTGTATGTTTTATGAATTTTTATGATGAGTATTTCTGTTTTTGAATTTGGCGCTCTGTAATTTCACTGGATGTTGGCCAGGTGGGACGGTAGCGTCCCACACCCCCTAGAGAGGTTTTAAACACTGAGATGTCACACGTGCTAATGGCAAAGCCATGTCTACAGTCATCTCATCACGCAGACAGCGTTGGCTCTCACAGACAAAGATGTTGGCCTCCGTGAAGAAACCCTTTATGGAGCTCCCCATCTCCCCAGGCCAAGTTTTTGGTCCTGGTGTGGATGCCATTTTGGACCAACGGCAAAGCTGCGGAATGATAGAGAGACTCTGCAGTCTCATGGGTCCTCCTTCCCCACATTACCCTACTATTGCAGTCGAGACCTCAGCTTTCCCCTGCCTTGAAAGGCATCTTGAGCCATCTCCCAATCCAGTCACACCCTGATCAGCCACGTCAACAAGCTCAGGGTCAGCGGTGGCGCCACCTCCAGCACAGGCAGTGGCATAACAATCACCATCCCTCTGCTCCGAAGAAGGAAGCCCCCCCTCAAGCATCCCCAAGCATCCTCATCGGCCACTTCTGCCATGCCCATCGGGCAAAGTGGGAGGAGCTTGTGGAGTCCCCCTGGGTGCTGGATACAATACTACAGGGGTACAGACTCCAACACCTGACAGGTGTTGCATATCAAGAAGCTGATTTAAACATCATGATCATTACACAGGTGCACTTTGTTCTGGGTACAATGAATGGCCACTGTAAAATGTGCAGTTTTCTCACACAACACAATACCACAGATGTCTCAAGTTGAGGMAGGGTGCAATTGGCATGCTTACTGCAGGAATGTCCACCAGAGCGGTTGCCAGAGAATTTAATGTTAATTTCTCTACCATAAACCGCCTCCAACGTCGTTTTAGAGAATTTGGCAGTACATCCAACCGGCCTCACAACTGCAGACCACGTGTGGGCAAGCAGTTTGCTGATGTCAACATTGTGAACAGTGCCCCATAGTGGTGGTGGGGTTATGGTATGGACAGGCATAAGATACGGACAACGAACACAATTGCATTTTTTGGGTGGAAGCGTAGCCTAGTGGTTAGAGTGTTGGACTAGTAACCGAAAGGTTTCAAAATCGAATCCCCGAGCTGACAAGGCAGTTAACCCACTGTTCCTAGGCCGTCATTGAAAATAAGAATTTGTTCTTAACTCTCTTGCCTAGTAAAATAAATAAAAATAAATGTTATTGATGGTAATTTGACTGCACAGAAATACTGTGACGAGTACCTGAGGCCCATTTCTTTTAAGGTATCTGTAATCAACAGATGCATATCTATATTCCCAGTCATAATCCATAGATTAGGGCCTAATTAATGTATTTCAATTGACTGATTTCTACATACGAACTTTAACTCAGTAAAATCTTTTAAAATGTTGCATGCTGCGTTTATATTTTTGTTCAATATATTTCTTTTTTTTAGCCCATAGATATTGTTGTACATTTTTTGTCACTCAAATATCACATGAAACATATTAGACATGGCAAAATGTATAGAATTGCAATAAAATGTGCTCTAAAACGGCTAAATGTTCTTTGCACCCCATGGCAAATGTGTAGAATTGCAGGAAATAAGCTTTAAAATTGCAAGATTCTCTCCACCAACGAGTGGTGTGAACAGTTTGTCATGAACAGTGCTTGTGCCCATAGAAATGGGGACGTGGCGTGGCGGGGATGTGTCTTACGGGAACTGACTTACTTTGGTATGGTCATCCCCTTGAGTGACTAGCACAGTTTCTCAAGCGAAAGAGAAAAAGGTGAGTCATGTAACCACGGTTCTATGAGCTAGTGACTATGCTAGTCCAGCTGGCAGTTCCCTTTATAGCTTCAGGAAGAGTCTTGTGGAAGTGATGCTACGTGCCCAGGTATTTACAGGGGGTGGGGGCAAGTGAATCACAGCAGTGGCACGGTATTACTCTGATATTAACCTTGACTCATCCTGCCGCCAGGTGGAAGGATATCCCATTGAGTGATTAGCATAGTCCCTAGCTAATAGCACCATGGTTACATGAGAGCAACCTTCGGTATTGTGTGTAGATGGGTGCGATAATATTTTTTTTTACAATCTGTTTTGAATTCAGGCTGTAACACAACAAAATATAGAATAAGTCGAGGGGTATGAAAACATTCTGAAGCCACTGTAATTTATGTCATCAGATTGCGACAGGAAGATGACAGGTGACTGAAATCCCATACGGAAAAAAAATACTTCAAATTGGCAAAATAATATTGTCAGGCATTCCCCCGGTACTGCTGCTCATTCCGTTCACCAGCTCCGGAGGTCTATGTCACCGGCCTTCTAGGTGTCACTGAGCTTGATCATTACCACCAACCTCTTGTCTCATTACGCACACCTGGTTCCCATTCCCCCTGATTAGTAATTGTTTTTTAATGTGCCCTCTGTCCTTGTCGGTTATTGTTCCCATGTCCGTTGGTCTTGTGAGTATCTGTGCTTTGTTGTTTCGGCTTTCGTGCTACGTGTATTGTGCACTTGTTATTACGGAGCTCGTCCCGTGTAATTATCGCTCTTTGTTTGGGTTACATCCCTGTGTATTTTATAAACGTGTTTTGGGCTTCGTCCCCGTGCCTTTTTCATGACATGTTGTATTTTTGGGTGGAGTATTAAACCCCCCCTATTACGTATTCCTGCGCCTGTCTCCGATCATTATACAACGTGACAAATATTTAAGAATTTTAAATGGGCAGAGGGCATGGCTGTCCACTCGGGAACTGTCCCCCCATTATATCGGCCAATCTCCAAGATCCTTAGCCCCTCTGCTGTTCGTCTTCTGTTGCCCTGTACCCTCCCTATACATCCCACATTCATGTGTCCAGAATTAAACCTGTCTCACAGACCTTTMTTTCCTGTTTCCAGGTCCACCCCTCTCCCCGTCTCATCGACGGCCAACCGGCGTACACGGTGAGGCACCTCCTGAGGGTTCAACCGTGGGGCAGGGGATTCCAGTACCTGGTTGACTGGGAGGGTTATGGCCCGGAGGAGAGGTGCTGGGTTCCTGCTAGGACATCCTGGTTCCTGCTAGGACATCCAGGTGGCGCCCCTGGGGGGCGCCACCTGTCTTTGTGCTTGTCTCCACCCCCCCACCAGGTGTCGCCCATCTTCCCTTTATATCCTGTGCATTTATACCTGTGATCTGTTTGTCTGTTGCCAGTTCATCTTGTCTTGGCAGGTCTTTTTTATTTTTTATTTCTTTAAAGGGTGGATCAGCTTTAATATTGTGGAAAGATTGCTGCTTCCATCAATGTAATTGTCTGCATCATTTCCAATCCTCCATCTATTTTTGGGGTAAGTGTGTTTTAAAAAGAAAATATTATTCCCCGCAAACCCTACCACCCTTCCCCCAATTAGAGTAAACTAATAAACAATAACACTTAGGCTTCAGTTTATACACATTTTACAGACAATCTATTTTACAATAGTTATATTGTTTGTTTTTAGTCCGTCCTCTATTTCTGTTGTCCATCCAGTTTGATTTCTATTTGTAACTGTGCTTCTTCACAACATTTCTGAACCTATATACATTTTACAGACCCTGTATGTTTTACATTGGTTATCTTGTTATTAGTCCCACCCTTCAGCTCCATTCAACCCCTCCCATCTATCTCTCAACATCATCCATTTTGGATTTCTATTTGCCATATTTTTCAACTGTGCTGTGATGCTTCACAAAAGTACTGAACCTTTCTATTCTCATAGCTTCTACAGATTGTAAATTAAAAATAAACATTTTTGCTCAAATAATTTATTTTATTATTGACTGACTTTTCAAATCACCCAGTATTGCTATCTGCAGCGTTAGCTCTAGGTAAATGTTGCAATTCTTTAGCCATTCCTGGACCTGTGACCAAAAACGAGCTACATATGGACAGTACCAAAATAAATGACCTAATGACTCTGCCTCCTCACAGCAAAATCTGCAGAGCTGGGAAGATTGTATATGGGGGATACAAACTCCGCAAAAAAAGAAACGCTCCTTTTTCAGGACCCTGTCTTTCAAAGATAATTCGTAAAAATCCAAATAACTTCACAGATCTTCATTTTAAAGGGTTTAAAACCTGTTCGGGATAGAGGGCGCTATTTTCACTTTGGGAAGAAATCGTGCCCAATTTAAACGGCCTCGTTGTAACGGTTGCTCTCCTCCTCTTCGTCTGAAGAGGAGGAGTAGGGATCGGACCAAAACGCAGCGGTTGATGAATACATGAAGATTTATTAAAGACTGTCATGTTTTGTCATTGATTATCATGTCTTGTCCCTGTGCTTCCCTTCTATTCGTTTCCCTCTGCTGGTCTTATTAGGTTCTTTCCCTCTTTCTATCCCTCTCTCTCCCCCTCCCTCTCTCCCTCTCTCGCTCTCTCTCTCTATCGTTCCGTTCCTGCTCCCAGCTGTTCCTCATTCTCCTAACTACCTCATTTACTCTTTCACACCTGTCCCCTATGTTGCCCTCTGATTAGAGCCCCTATTTCTCCCTCTGTTTTCCGCTTCTGTCCTTGTCGGATCCTTGTTTGATGTTTGCTGTTCTGTGTCCTTGTTCCGCCCTGTCGTGTTTTTGCCTTCGTCAGATGCTGCGTGTGAGCAGGTGTCTATGTCAGCTACGGCCTGTGCCTTCCCGAAGCGACCTGCAGTCTGTGGTCGCGTCTCCAGTCGTTCCTCTCTACTGACAAGAGGATTTCAGTTTTCCTGTTTTGGATTTACCTAAGATAATATCCAGGAGTTTCGTTTTGTTTAAGACTGGAATAAAGACTCTGTTTCTGTTAAATCGCTTTTGGGTCCTCATTCACCAGCATAACAAAGACAAGACGAAACACGAAGAACACTTGAAATAATTACAAAATAACAAACGACGTAGACCGACCTGAACATAAGAACTTACATAAACACGAAGAACGCACGAACAGGTACAGACTAGCACAAAACGATACAGTCCCGTGTGGTAACAAACACGGAAGACAATCACCCACAAACAAACGGTGTGAACAGGCTACCTAAATATGGTTCTCAATCAGAGGAAACGTCAAACACCTGCCCCTAATTGAGAACCATATCAGGCAACACATTTAACCCAACATAGAAACACATAACATAGACTACCCACCCAGCTCACGTCTTGACCAACTAAACAAAGTTAAACAAAGGAAAATAAGGTCAGGAACGTGACACTCGTACTCTATTCTTGCTCGTACAATATGCATATTATTATTACTATTGGATAGAAAACACTCTCAAGTTTCTAAAACCGTTTGAATTATATCTGTGAGTAAAAAAGAACTAATTTTGCAGCAAAATTCCTGTCAGGAAGTGAAAAATCTGAAATCGAGGCTCTGTTCCAGGGCCTCCCTATTCATTTGCTTGAAATCTATGGATATACATGCACTTCATACGCCTTCTAGTAGATGTCAATAGGCAGTGAGAGGTGAAATGGGGTGTATAACTTTATCTGAGGTCAAAAGAGAGCTCTTGGAATGACATGACCCCAATTTCCTTTGTTCAGCAACTCTGGATTGCCTTCTGAAAAGCGTTCGTTATAGACGGCTAATATCTCCGGCTTTGATTTTATTTGATAAATGTGATAATATCATCGTAAAGTATGTTTTTTCAATATAGTTTTATCAGATTATTGAATTTTTTTCGGGAGTTTTGGCGTGTTCCGTTCTCTGCGTTTGTTCACGATGGACAGCCTCGCGCCACTTGGCTAGTTTTGATTGCTAAATCAACAGACGAAGAGGACATTCTAAATCCAAACAACGATTGTTCTGGACAAAGGACCACTTGTACAAGATTCTAATGGAAGCTCAACAAAAGTAGGACCCATTTATGATGTTATTTCCTATTTCTGTCGAAAATGTGTTGTTGTGTTTTCCGCCTTGATTTTTGGCGCTGTCTCGCTATAACGTAAGCTGCATGTCGTACTGAAGTTATTTTTAGAATTCTAACACGGCAATTGCATTAAGAACTAGTGTATCTATCATTTCCTATACAACATGTATTTTTTAGTAAAGTTTATGAATAGTTATTTGGTCAGAATAGGTGAGTGTCAGAAATATATCCGAGATTCTGGAAAATAGTTGCTACATTTTCACAATATATAACCACGGATTTCAGCTCTAAATATGCACATTTTCGAACAAACCATATATGTATTGTGTAATTTGATGTTATAGGACTGTCATCTGATGAAGTTTATGAAGGTTAGTGAAATAATTAATATATTTTGCTGGTTTTGTCGCTATCAATACTGTTGCCTTGAATCAATGCTGTTGTGTGGTAGGCTATTGTAGTAAGCTAATATAATGCTATATTGTGTTTTTGCTGTAAAACACTTAAAAATCGGAAATATTGTCTGGATTCACAAGATCTTTGTCTTTCATTTGCTGTACACCATGTATTTTTCAGAAATGTTTTATGATGAGTATTTAGGTATTTCACGTTGGTCTCTATAATTACTCTGGCTGCTTCGGTGCTATTTGTGATGGTAGCTGTGATGGTAGCTGCAATGTAAAACTGATTTATACCTCAAATATGCAAATTTTTCGAACAAAACATAGATTTATTGTATAACATGTTATAAGACTGTCATCTGATGAAGTTGTTTCTTGGTTAGTTCTTGGTTAGTTTGGTTGGTTTTGTGCAAGCTACCTGTGCTGTGAAAGAAATGTCTGGGCTTTTTTGTATTTGGTGGTGAGCTAACATAAATATACGTGGTGTTTTCGCTGTAAAACATTTTAAAAATCGGACATGTTGACTGGATTCACAAGATGTTTATCTTTCATTTGCTGTATTGGACTTGTTAATGTGTGAAAGTGAAATATTTCTCAAAAATATTTTTTGAATTTCGCGCTCTGCCTTTTCAGTGGAATGTGGGAGGAGTTCCGCTAGCGGAACCCCAGTCCTAGACAGGTTAAACTAAATATTAGCACTACACAATCTGGTGGGTGATAACCTTCAATCTGGATAATAACACAAAACAAATCTTAAGACTAGAGAAATTTATTGCCAAATATTACAAAAACAACCAACACCCAAACATGACGGAGAGTAAGACAGGGGAACCGATTTCTAAACAAAAACGTGACTCTTCTACAGACACAGACGATTTCATATTTTCGAACACCGGGAATGGTAAAGGTCGAACCCGGATCCGGGATCCCCCCCATCAAAAAAGCTGACTAGCATAGCCTAGCCTAAAGCCACAGGGATATCATATCATAAAATGTTCATGAAATCACAAGTCCAAGACACATTACATTTACATTTACATTTAAGTCATTTAGCTGACGCTCTTATCCAGAGCGACTTACAAATTGGAAAGTTCATACATATTCATCCTGGTCCCCCCGTGGGGAATGAACCCACAACCCTGGCGTTGCAAGCGCCATGCTCTACCAACTGAGCCACACGGGACCAAATGAAAGATACACATCTTGTGAATCCAGACATCATTTCTGATTTTTAAAATGTTTTACAGGGAAGACACAATATGTATTTCTATTAGCTAACCACCATAGCAAAAGACACAACTTTTTTTTCTCCACCATTTTTTTCCTGCATGGGTAGCTATCCCAATTTCGACCAAATAAAGATATAAATAGTCACTAACCAAGAAACAACTTCATCAGATGACAGTCTGATAACATATTTATTGTATAGCATATGTTTTGTTAGAAAAATGTGCATATTTCAGGTATAAATCACAGTTCTACATTGCAGCTGCAATCTGAAATAGCGCCGAAGCAGCCAGAATAATTACAGAGACCAACGTCAAATACCTAAATACTCATCATAAAACATTTCTGAAAAATATATGGTGTACAGCAAATGAAAGACAAACATCTTGTGAATCCAGCCAATATTTCCGATTTTTTAAGTGTTTTACAGTGAAAACACAATATAGCATTATATTAGCTTACCACAATAGCCAGAAACACAAGCCATTTACCAGCAGCAAAGGTTAGCGATCGTAACAAACCAGCAAAAGATATATAATTTTTGACTAACCTTCATAAACTTCATCAGATGACAGTCCTGTAACATCATATTACACAATGCATATAGGGTTTGTTCGAAAATGTGCATATGTAGCGGCACAAATCGTGGTTATACAATGTGATTAGTAGCCAAACTTCAAGCAATCTGTCCGGCGCCATCTTGGAGAGGCACCTAATCTAATCAATAACTAATCATAAACTTGACTAGAAAATACAGGTTGGACAGCAAATGAAAGATACATTAGTTCTCAATGCAACCACTGTGTTAGATTTTTAAAATTAACGTTACTACGACATACAGCGTGCGTTAAAGCGAGACCGCACCAAAATTAATGGCGGAATAGTAGCTTTACATTTTTCAACAGAACAACAAATTAACATCATAAATAGTTCTTACTTTTTGATGAGCTTCCATCAGAATCTTGGGCAAGTTGTCCTTTGTCCATAATAATCGTTGCTCGGCTGTAGAATGTTGTCTTCAACCGTGTAATTAGCAGCAAACATTAGCTATGTGGCCCAGACATGCCCAACTCTTCAAAACGCAGGACAAAGAAAATTCCGAGAATCGCAATATACTCATATAAACTGATATAACTCAGTTTAAAATAACTACGTTATGATGTTTCTAACACCTATATCGAAAAAAAATCAGAGCCGGATATATCTAACGCCGATAACGTGAGCTTCTCAGAATGCCATCCTGAGGTCTGTCTTGCGTCATGGCGAACGATGAAAAGGGTGCATCCCTCGTGCCAAGCCTATTTATACTGCCTCAGATCTGCCTAGCAACACCATTCCAATTCTCAACGCTTGCTGACATCTAGGGGAAATCGCATGCAGTGCTTGTCGACCAATAGAATAATTGCAAATTATTTAACTGACCCAGGAACAGAGTTCCCAATTTCAGATTTCTCACTTCCTGACAGGAAGATTGCTCCAACTCGAGTTCTGTTTTACTCACAGATATAATTCAAACGGTTTTAGAAACTAGAGTGTTTTCTATCCAATAGTAATAATAATATGCATATTGTATGAGCAAGAATTGAGTACGAGGCAGTTTAATTTGGGAACACATTTTTTACAAAGTCGAAATGGCCCCCCCTATTGACAAGAAGTTTTAAAATCAATAAATGACAAACTGGGTATACGTGAATTAGTCAGTAAGGATATAAAAGAGTTGAAGGCAAGCCTCGAGATGAGTGATGAAAAAGCTGCGACATTGGAGAATTAAACACACAAGCTAAAAGGGACAGTCAATAAGATTGAAACTGAAGTAAATGAACTTAAAAAGGAGAACACCGTTCTGAGAGAAGCCTGACTTGGCATACAGACTAYATCCATGAGAGAGAATCTGGTACTTACAGGTATCCAAAAGAAAGAAGTTCCTGAATCTGTAGTTAGAGAGTTCCTCCTTACAGCGCTTCAGATTCCACGCGAAGCTATCGACAAAATCCAACTCGAACGTGTACACCGCTTCGGACAGAGAGGGCAAAGATATGAACGCCCAATCGTTGCCAAATTTGCTTCCTTTAAAGATAAAATAATGGTTAAAAGTCTGGGTAAAATACTTGCTGGGACCAAAATTGGCATGAAAGATCAGTTCCCGAAGGAAATTGCAGAACGGCGTATTTTCAAAGAAAATAGATATAAAAGGGAAACGAGTGGCTCTCGTCGTCGATAAACTATATATTGACAATCAGTTGTTCAGAGACACAAAGACTACTCCATGGCTATTTAAAAAATTACTAAGTTCTCGTAGACGAGGAAAATAATGAAACACAATTTTAGCCCGGTTATGGATTGTAAACAATACAATAAAAAATATAGCTTCCAATATAACTAATTGGAACACAAGCACTAATTCAACATGGTGAAGATAAAAACTCAGTAAGCAGAAAGCACAGTATGTGTGGTGTGTTTACTTTTTATTTTATTTGTTATGTTTGTGAAAGTGTGGCGTTGAGTGAGAAATTATCACGCCCTGACCGTAGAGAGCTTTTTATGTCTCTATTTTGGTTTTGTAAGGGTGTGATTTGGGTGGGCATTCTATGTTAAATTTCTATGTTTTGTATTACTTTGTTTTTGGCCCGGTGTGGTTCTCAATCAGACGCAGCTGTCTATCGTTGTCTCTGATTGAGAATCATACTTAGGCAGCTTTTTCCCACCTGTGTTTTGTGGGTAGTTGTTTTGTGTTTGCACCAGACAGAACTGTTTCGTTTGGTTCCACTTGTTATTTTGTTTCAGTGTTCAGTTTGAATAAATAATCATGAACACGTACCACGCTGCGCTTTGGCCCACTCCTTCTTCATCAGACGAGCGTGACAGTACTTCCCACCACCAACGGACCAAGCAGCGTGGTATGGAGGAGCAGAGGGTTCAGGACTCCTGGACATGGGAGGAGATATTGGACGGAAAGGGACCCTGGAGACAGGCTGGGGAATATCGCCGCCCGAAAAAGGAGCTGGAGGCAGCTAAAGCGGAGAGGCGGTGATATGAGGCAAGGCAGCGCAGCAGGCACGAGAGGCAGCCCCCAATTTTTTGGGGGGAGGGCACACGGGGAGATTGGCGGAGTCAGGCGATAGACCTGAGCCAACTCCCCGTGCTTACCGGAAGCAGCGTGGTACTGGTCAGGCACCGTGTTATGCGCTAAAGCGCACGGTGTCTCCAGTGTGCGCACATAGCCCGGAGCGCTATATGCCAGCCACCCGCAAGTGCCATGCGAGAGTGGGCATCCAGCCAGGGCGGATTGTGGAAGCTCAGCGCGCTTGGTCTCCGGTGCGCCGTTTCAGCCCAGGGTATCCTGCGCCGGCTCTGCTTACTGTGTCTCCGGGGCGCTAGGACTGCTCAGTTTGTCCTATGCCTGCACTCCGCCCGTGCCGGGCTAAAGTGAGCATTGAGCCAAGTGGAGAGGTGCGAGTGGTATGTTGTTCAGATGATGGATATACTTTTTATAATGAATTATAAGTTTTATTTATTTATTTATTGTCCTATCATGGTGGAACAGTTTTAAAATAAATTATACATTTCATTCATTTATTGTCCAATCATGGGGAACTACATTTTTTAAATAAATTATATCTAATTTATTTATTTATGATCCTATATTGATGGAACGGTCCACAACCCTATACCCTAGACACCCACCTGAATGACCCAGATACTAAGAAGAAGTCCCTAACTGTTTTATGGGCCTGCTGCAAGCGGTCTGTATGCAGCCAAAATGCAGTCAGAGACCAAGAGCAGCACTGCCCCCTCAAGATTCTGAGCCTGCTTGGCAGGGTTCGTCCTGCAAAGCCAAAGCCCCCTAAAGGGAGAGCATACTATACAAGGAAATTCTCAAATCTGCTAATGAGAACCTTGACGACCTTGTACCTAGCCGGTGGGGATTCCGGTGGGGTGCCCCSACCCAGGCAGTGGCAGTGCTGGTAACACTAGCTGCAGTAACCCATGGGGAGGGGGTCACACTCGYACATTCAGGGAGGGGGTATATTATTGTGGCCCTGGTGGTACAAAATCAAAAGTCTGACTGCATGGAGAGGCTTGGGAATATGGTCAATACGGGGGACCGTGTTGTGGGTGTTTCAGGGAAAAGGTGTACATTTGACCTCCATCATCTAGGACGTGACATTGGTTAATAAAATCTCTCCATATCTGCCCATTTTTTTGCACGGTCTTGCAGGCTTTCTCATACAACTGCAACTGTATATGCATTCGTAAATCAAGACCTATCTTGAGTTGGGCTCTGGGATGGTGCAACTGTTGGGAATGTGAGCCTATGGTTGTGTGGGGGAAAGGGTTGAGTGTGTATGAGTGTGTGGGTGTATGAGTGTATCCCACAACTGTTGCGAAGTAGTTAAAGATGTTTGTAATAATTTTGATAATGGCGAGACTGGTGAGAGGTAAAATTCTTTTCATAAATTGCCTACATTATTACAAATATTAATAGTAATTATGGAAAATAAGAAACAGGATTCTTAAAATATATACTGCTCAAAAAAATAAAGGGAACACTTAAACAACACAATGTAACTCCAAGTCAATCACACTTCTGTGAAATCAAATTGTCCACTTAGGAAGCAACACTGATTGACAATAAATMTCACATGCTGTTGTGCAAATGGAATAGACAAAAGGTGGAAATTATAYGCAATTAGCAASACACCCCKWATAAAGGAGTGYTTCTGCAGGTGGTGACCACAGACCACTTCTCAGTTCCTATGCTTCCTGGCTGATGTTTTGGTCACTTTTGAATGCTGGCSGTGCTRTCACTCTAGTGGTAGCATGAGACMGAGTCTACAACCCACACAAGTGGCTCAGGTAGTGCAGCTCATCCAGGATGGCACATCAATGCGAGCTGTGGCAAGAAGGTTTGCTGTGTCTGTCAGCYTAGTGTCCAGAGCATGGAGGCGCTACCAGGAGACAGGCCAGTACATCAGGAGACGTGGAGGAGGCCGTAGGAGGGCAACAACCCAGCAGCAGGACCGCTACCTCCGCCTTTGTGCAAGGAGGAGCACTGCCAGAGCCCTGCAAAATGACCTCCAGCAGGCCACAAATGTGCATGTGTCAGCATATGGTCTCACAAGGGGTCTGAGGATCTCATCTCGGTACCTAATGGCAGTCAGGCTACCTCATGGAGGGCTGTGCGGCCCCACAAAGAAATGGCACCCCACACCATGACTGACCCACCGCCAAACRGGTCATGCTGGAGGATGTTGATCTTGTCTATGTATAGTTGCCTTAGTGCACATCAGTAGCGTCACTTTCCGGTTGTGCTTTTGTTGTTTTGTTTATGAGTTTCTCTTTATTAAAATTATGTGGAACTCTATGCACGCTGCTGCGCCTTGGTCTCATCATTACGACGATCGTGACAACAATAAACAGATATGGCTTATTAACCTATACGGTCCAAATAATGATGATCCAAGCTTCTTTGAAAATATATATAAGAATTTATCAACTCTACAAGCAACACTAGACTTTATTATTATTATTATGGTGGGAGATTTGAATACGGTTTTAAATACCTCTATGGACCGGAAGGGAAATCAAACTACAAACTATCACCCTCAGGGACTTAAGGAAATCATGAATGTCATGGATATATTGGAATTAGTGGATATATTGAGACTTAAATACCCTGACCTAGTGAGATATACTTGGCGGAGGCTTAATCAAGCTAGTCGTCTTGACTACATTCTTATGCCATTCTCTCTGGTACCAAAAGTTTAAAAAGTGTTGATAGGGGACAGAATGCAGTCAGATCATTACATAATTAGTATATATTACTCTTACAGAATTTCCATGTGGGCGAGGATATTGGAAATTTAGTCAAAGCCTACTAGATGATAAATTGTTTAGAACTAGGACAGAAGAATTTATAACTGACTTTTTAAGACATAACATAGGTACAGCAGATCCCTTTATTGTATAGGAAGTGTGCCTTTAGAGGCCATGCAATTCTGTACTCATCTATAAAACAAACGCAATTTAGATCAAAAGTCCATATTAATAAAGGAAGTTGAAGGACTAACAGTACAGTTAGATAGCAATAAAAACTCTACCATTTAGGCACAGAATAAGTTAGAGGAAAAACAAAAAGAACTGGAGGAACTTATTCAAGAAAGATCCAGTGTAATATATTATAAAAATAAAGCGAACTGGATGGAATATGGGGAAAAATGCACCAAATTATTTTTCAATCTTCAATATAGAAATGCTACCAAAAAAATTTATTAAAACTTGATGTTTTATGATGATGGAGTCACGCATGATTCACTGAATGACATTTTGAAAGAGGAAGTAAAGTACTTTAAAATATGTTTTCGTTTCAGTCTCTTCCATCTCCACTAACTGAAACTAATTGTATGGATTTTTTTCCTAWTAATAATGTAAAATTAACATCTATACAGAAAGACTCATGTGAAGGTCAAATTACAGAGGAGGAACTTCTTGATGCAATTGTGGACTTTAAGGATGGGAAAACTCCTGGGCTGGATGGCATACCAGTAGAAGTATACAAAACCTTTTTTGATATACTCAGAGGACCATTATTAGCATGTTTTAACCACTCCTATATAAATGGTAGATTATCAGACACGCAACAAGAAGTTCTGATATCATTATTACTGAAACAGGACCCAAATGGTATATGTAAAGATCCAGTCCATTTAAACAATTGGAGACCTCTTACACTTCAGTGTTGTGATGCAAAAATCCTAGCAAAATGCTTGGCACATAGAATTAAAAAAGTATTGTCAGATATTATTCATCCTAATCAGACAGGTTTTTTACATGGATGATACATTGGAGATAATATAAGATAAGTACTGGAAACAATAGAATACTATGAAATATCGGGGACACCAGGCCTGGTTTTCATAGCTGATTTTGACAAGGCTTTTGATAAAGTACGAATGGAGTTTATATATAAATGCCTAGAATAATTTAATTTTTTATTATATTATAATATGGGTTAAAATTATGTATAGTAACCCTAGGTGTAAAATAGTAAATAATTGCTACATCTCAGAAAGTTTTAAACTATCTAGAGGAGTAAAACAAGGTTGTCCATAATCGGCATATCTATTTATTATTGCCATCGAAATGTTAGCTGTTAAAATTAGATCAAACAATAATATTAAGGGATTAGAAATCCGTGGCTTAAAAACTAAGGTGTCTTTGTACACCGATGATTCATGTTTTCTTTTAAATCCACAATTAGAGTCTCTCCACGGCCTCTTAGAGGATCTAGATACCTTTGCTATCCTCTCTGGATTAAAACCAAATTATGAGATATGTACCATAGTACGTATTGGATCACAAAAAAAATGCACATTTTACATTACCATGTAGTTTACCAATTAAATGGTCTGACGGGGATGTGGACATACTCGGTATACAAATCCCGAAAGAAAGAAATGATCTCACTCCTCCAATAAATGTTTTAGAATGTTAGCAAAAATAGATAAGATCTTGTTACCATGGAAAGGAGAATACCTGTCTATTTGTGGAGAAATCACCCTGATTAACTCTTTAGTCATATCACAGTTTACCTATTTGCTTATGGTTTTGCCTACACCTGGTGACCTGCTTTTAAATTATATGAACAAAAAATATTCAATTTTATTTGGAACGGCAAGCCAGACAAAATTAAAAGGGCCTATTTATATAACGAATATGAATTCAGAGGGCAGAAATGATTAAATATTAAAGCATTAGACCACTCACTAAAGGCATGAGTCATACAAAAGTTATACTTAAATCCAAACTGGTTCTCTAGTAAATTGATAAGAATGTCTCATCCTATGTTCAAGAAGGGCTGTTTCCCTTTATTCAGATTACACCTGCTCTGTCACGCCCTGGACTTAGTTATCTTTGTTTTTTTTATTATTTTAGCTAGGCCAGGGTGTGACATGGGGGATGTACAGTGGGGCAAAAAAGTATTTAGTCAGCCACCAATTGTGCAAGTTCTCCCACTTAAAAAGATGAGAGAGGCCTGTAATTTTCATCATAGGTACACTTCAACTATGACAGACAAAATGAGAAAAGAAATCCAGATAATCACATTGTCAGGATTTTTTATGAATTTATTTGCAAATTATGGTGGAAAATAAGTATTTGGTCAATAACAAAAGTTTATCTCAATACTTTGTTATATACCCTTTTGTTGGCAATGACAGAGATCAAATGTTTTTTGTAAGTCTTCACAAGGTTTTCACACACTGTTGCTGGTATTTTGGCCCATTCCTCCATGCAGATCTCCTCTAGAGCAGTGATGTTTTGGGGCTGTTGCTGGGCAACACGGACTTTCAACTCCCTCCAAAGATTTTCTATGGGGTTGAGATCTGGAGACTGGCTAGGCCACTCCAGGACCTTGAAATGCTTCTTATCATTTGTCATGCTGAAAGACCCAGCCACGTTTCATCTTCAATCTTCAACTCAAAATCTCATGATACATGGCCCATTCATTCTTCCTTTACACGGATCAGTCGTCCTGGTCCCTTTGCAGAAAAACAGCCCAAAGCATGATGTTTCCACCCCATGCTCACAGTAGGTATGGTGTTCTTTGGATGCAACTCAGCATTCTTTGTCCTCCAAATACGACGAGTTGAGTTTTTTACCAAAGGTTCTATTTTGGTTTCATCTGACATTCTCCCAATCTTCTTCTGGATCATCCAAATGCTCTCTAGCAAACTTCAGACGGGCCTGGACATGTACTGGCTTAAGCAGGGGGACACATCTGGCACTGCAGGATTTGAGTCCCTGGCGGCGTAGTGTGTTACTGATGGTAGGCTTTGTTACTTTGGTCCCGCTCTCTGCAGGTCATTCACTAGGTCCCCCCGTGTGGTTCTGGGATTTTTGCTCACCGTTCTTGTGATCATTTTGACCCCACGGGGTGAGATCTTGCGTGGAGCCCCAGATTGAGGGAGATTATCAGTGGTCTTGTATGTCTTCCATTTCCTAATAATTGCTCCCACAGTTGATTTCTTCAAACCAAGCTGCTTACCTATTGCAGATTCAGTCTTCCCAGACTAGTGCAGGTCTACAATTTTGTTTCTGGTGTCCTTTGACAGCTCTTTGGTCTTGGCCATAGTGGAGTTTGGAGTGTGACCGTTTGAGGTTGTGGACAGGTGTCTTTTATACTGATAACAAGTTCAAACAGGTGAAATTAATACAGGTAATGAGTGGAGGACAGAGGAGCCTCTTAAAGAAGAAGTTACAGGTCTGTGAGAGACAGAAATCTTGCTTGTTTGTAGGTGACCAAATACTTATTTTCCACCATAATTTGCAAATAAATTCATTAAAAATGCTACAATGTGATTTTCTGGATTTTTTTTTCTCATTTTGTCTGTCATAGTTGAAGTGTACGTATGATGAAAATTACAGGCCTCTCTCATCTTTTTAAGTGGGAGAACTTGCGAAATTGCTGGCTGACTAAATACTTTTTTGCCCAACTCTATGTGTTTTGTATTGTCTAGGGGTTTTGTATGTTCATGGGGCAGTGTCTAGTCTAGGTGTATGTATGTCTATGGTTGCCTAGATTGGTTCTCAATTAGAGACAGCTGTCTATCGTTGTCTCTGATTGGGAACCATATTTAGGCAGCCATATTCATTAGGTAGTTCGTGGGTGATTGTCTATGTGTAGTGTTTGTGTCAGCACTATTTGTTTATAGCGTCACGTTCGTTCGTTTGTTGTTTTGTTAGTTTGTCAAGTGTTCTTCGTTTCGTTTCATTAAAAGAAGAATCCATTGTTATCACGCTGCGCCTTCTCTTCAATGTTACGACGATCGTGACATGCTCACTTTCGGTTGTTTGAAAAAGAAATAATCTCCAAAATATCATAATTTTTTTAACAAGCCTTAGAAAGTTGGTTGCAATTTCAGGTTAATCCACCTGAAAAGACAGAACAAATAATACAACAAATATTGTGGTTAAACTCAAATATACTAATTGATAAAAAAAACAGTATTTTTCTATGAAATGTTGAAGAAATGTATAATTTTACTGAATGATATCATAAATTTCACTTGTGGAGTTATGTCACACATACAGCTAACACAGACGTATGGAAATGTCTGCTCTACCCAAAATTACAACCAATTAATTGCAGCATTATCACAAAAATGGAAGAGGCAAGTAGAAGGGGGGAAAAAGTAAGGAACTTGTATGTCGGCCCTGTATTAAAGAACATAAATGGTTAAAGAAAAGTGTGATAAATAAAAACATATACCAATTTAATTTAAGGACCAAAAAACTGACAGCTGTGCCATATAAATTGCAAAATAGTTGGGAAGAGATTTTCGATGTACCCATTCCATGAATATGTTTCCTATTAATTTTGAACTCATTTCATGTATGTTTTCATGGAAAACAAGGGCATTTCTAAGTGACACCAAACTTTTGAACGGTAGTGTATTTATTAAGACATTTATCTATTTTAGCAGTCCCACTGAGACCAAGGACTCTTTTGTAACTCACAATTACACAAAAATCCCAATCACGGCAGCATAGATAATACTCCAAGAAAATACAAAAAAACTATCATGAAGAACAACCACATTCCTCAGTAAAGAGGTCCCCAACCAACAGTCTGAGTTGCTGATGATGTTGCCATAGTCTAGGACTTGAAGAAATCTAGGAGGCTAGGTGAGGAGAGGAAACATGGCAACAAATGCACTGAAATGACACATTCCTTCTCCACTAGCATGTCATCAGGCAAATTACATTTCCCTGGATGGGTTCAGAAAGTGAGGGGTCAGAGGTCAACGTCAGGAGACCAGGCTGCTCCCAAGGGAGGTAGTGGCAGCCTTTTCCCTCTCCTACGGGAGAGAGCGAGACCGAGAGAAAGAGGCAGGGGTGATGTATGATTTCAGAAAGCATAGCAGTCGTCATCTGAGCTCTCAGCAATAGGATCTATATCTATCTTCATCTGAGTTCACATCTACATCAGAGTCATCAAAAATATACCCTTCTCCCAGAATCAGCTTGTGATAGTTATTCGTGGTGTTGACTTGGTCTTGTGTCAGTTCACTCAATCTTCCCTTCAGGTGGCAGAGAAGTCCATTCCTTCCTCCCTCTGACAACTCCACTGCATTGCCTAAAAGTCACATGTAAAGCAATATATTATTTACAAATCCATTACACAAAATAGTGTGTACGGTATTTGTAAAGCAAGACAAAAAGTTAAATCCAAAAATAGTAAAAACCTCAACTTCCTCTGATCTTGCAGCTGTAGGGACAGTGCCTCCAGAGTTCTCGCTGCTCTTTGTGGGCTCCCCAAGTGCCTCTTCATCTCCTGCACCAGGATCCTCTCTTACTCCTGCAGTCTGTTCACCAACATGTCTGTTGAAAATCGCCTTCTTTTGGCAAGATGGCTGTTGCCTGTGAGATGTAAACTCACAGAGGTATATAACAGAACAACAGCAATGATTGCAGCGATGGTGAAGGCTAATCTTCAATCACAATAGATACCTTGTGTAATCATATACTTACTGTTGCCAAGTCTCTCCCATGGCCACACAAAGTTGTCAATATTGAGCACCTCATCCACCGTGGGGAGCCTAAACTCTGCCTGATGCTCATAAAGTTGAACAATGGCAGCTGTAAAGGCTGCTTTGACCTCAACAATTTCTCATAATCAATAACTCTTGTTATTGTCAGAATAAAAAGGGGTGATTAGACAGATATACAGTATTACAGGACTATACGTTATAGAGGTACTCATTTATAAAGCACTTGTTGTCATGTAGTTATAACATTATACAAGGCATGCAGAGTTGTGGCTCACGAGATGCTCTGTTGATGGTCAAGAAATTCTGAGTTTAATTAAATGTTTGCATTATATCAATTAAAAACATAGGTGATGACCACATAAACATGTAGTGATTTTACTCGTTTTACTGCTTGATTAATAATGTGTTTGAGGTCATATTGTTGTTGGGGCTTACCTGTCAAACGGTAGAGGTAGTGTTTCCTCTGTTTCACACTGAGGTAAAGACCCTCAATCTTCTTCTGGAGATTCCCCGTCTGCCCTGTCTGACTATCCTGAAGTGTGGCTGTCAAACATAGGGCAAGTTACAAACATGACTCCACTGACATCAATGAAATTATGAAGTTGAGAGACAGAGAAACATTCACTTTTCCACCTGTTGGATTCTGGCTTGAAATATACATATTCCTGTCATCATATTAGAACGTATTGATTACTTTACACGTATAAGAAATGTACATGTTAAGGGTCAATGAAGGGTGAGTAGGAACTTTGGGTATGGAAAAGTACTGAGTGAGACAAGGGGAAGTGCCAAAAGTTGATATTCTGGTCAAACATGTTATTGCTCAACATTTCTAAGGAAGGAGGCAAAGGGTAGCTGTTTGGTTTCAGTTCCTGGTAAGGCAGGCCAGTTGCTGAGGAACTAAGACAATGAGGAATGAGGAACTCAACTCCATATAAGGTCAGCAGTTGAAGAGAGAAGACACTGCTGGGAGGGGGGCCATAGAGGCCCACCCCGAAAACCATCTGACTACAGTCCTATCCCATACACACACACTTCCACACCCATGAGGGTCGTGACAATACCAGTGAGAGGAACCTATTGTGTTTCTGCCTAACAACAGAGAAGGAGTGTTTATCGTAGACATGCAAGGTGTCAACTCTGCCTAGTCAGAAAGTATAAATATATGCTTGTGGGGCAATTTAAACTTGGTTTGAGCTTTTTCTGGTTGTACGTTTCAGTTTTTGCTCTATTTGTTCAGAACCTAAAATACCTTCAGGCCACTGATGGACCTCATCAACTTCCTCTTATTCCAGTCCATTGCCAGTAGTGTGATAATGTCTGTCTGTACTGTTGGGAAAATGTCTTCAGTCAGTGTTATGAATTTTATGAATAATGACTAAATGATGTGTACATTTAACGTAGATCTATAACTAAAATAATTCTACCCTGTCTCTGTATAATGATAAATAATGTTTGTCCATAAGAAAGAGGGGATGTTAGCAGGCAAGGAACTGTGGCAGACAACTTATGACCACTGTGGAACTGATAACAGGGAAGGAAATCTCCCCACCCAGGGAGGGGAGAAACCTTGGGCTTGTAGTAGATTGTATAACAGGTGGCAGGCAATGTATAAGATGGAGAAGACTTCTGAACTATATTGTCATTGTCTTAGAGGAGGAGGGACAGTTATGATGAAATGAGAGGTATATAAACCAATGTACATGTAAGGATGGGGAGAGCTCTCGTAAATAAACATGCTGACTATGGTAGACTGGCCTCTGTCTGTTTCATTTTAATAAGAACCTTACAAATMCTTAGTAACAGAGAGTATTTTAATTGAAGTTCAGTTTATGAAAAACAAAATTCTCTTAACCGTCAGCTATTCTAATTATTTACTACTGTGTGCCTAACCAATCAACGTAAAGATTGCAATTACAGGAACATTACGTAACATCATCGTAGCATCATCAGTTAAGCCCAAAAAGTAAATGTCCTTCACTATCAGCTTCTCCCTTTAGCAGTAACATGTGTCCAAAAAAATGTCCTGCTATGGGGCAATTTATTTTCCATTCACAAATGTTTCTGTTTCTTTCCGGGGTGTGGTAGTTAGCCCCACGCCCAACCCCCAACAAGGAGGACCATGGACTGCTTTGTCTGCCTCCTACCCTTCAACCTGGCCGGCTTGGTTGCACCTGCCGGGAGTATTAACCCCCTCCGGCTTAGTGCTCAGAGTCATTGGAGTACGCAAGCCTCTCCAACGTGGCAAGGTGACAGTCCAGGAGAGGGGCAATTAGGTTTATCATATTAATTGAAGTGTGCTGGAGCTGAAATATAAAGGACAATTTAGTAGTTCAACATTTTTAAGGGAATTATGTTTCAATCCTAAACCTTCTTCAGCATTAGTTATGTTATTATAATACACTTACCAGCCTTGGACATGTACTTTGTCATGACAGCAGCTCTGGACATAAAACTGTTCACCTGTTCGACTTCCTCTCTGGTTGTGTTTATTTTGTATTTTATTTAACCTTTATTTAAATAGACAAGCGCATAACGGAAAGGAGAGGGTGTATTTTTAGAAGCTCTTCCAACTCTGGACACGCCTGCACAACTTTCTGCAAATATGGCTAGTATTTGCATGCAACACAGCAGCATAAAAAGCCCGCCGTTCCAGCAGAAGACAGCTCTTTCTGCAAGTACATTGCAGATGCATACAGTATATCTTGCCTCTGTCCATGTCCAGGGCCTTGAGGAGCACGTCGTGTCGGCAAACTGCTATCTCAAGGCCCTCCTCAACTTTGGCAGATTCATTTCCTGACGTCTTTTTGGCCGCTGTCCACTCTGACGTGAGACACACTCCTTTGCCTGGCGTCTACAACATGAAAATCACGGTGATGTTCAGAGATTAACTTAAAAGAAACAAGTTCTAAACTGGGTGACATTAAGCTATGTTATAGAAACTGTGAGAATGGATAAATGATTGGTCTTGTATGGACATGTTTGACGAACGATCACATCATCGACTTTCGCTCGGAAGACACCATCATAGAAGCCCTTCTGTGAAGGATGGTTTTGTTCTCTTTTTAACAAAAATATATGCCTTATAGAAATAGGACATGTAATCACAAAACATAGTGTGTTGCTAACCCAGCTATTATAGTGTTGCACAAACATAGCGGGAATGCAGTAAAGCTGTTGCTAATCTAGGGTGTCGACTGTGCTAACCACAAGGTTGAGACAAGATGGAAAATGACTGAATAACAAGAAAACAGGAACTGAGCAATGTAGCAACCGACAATTCAGCTCAATCTTCACAACAAACACTTCCGGATATCTGGATCCTGTGTGCTGTGAGGCTGGGACCAGCCTGGGCACCACCGATAGGCTAGCAAGTTTAAACCACGCTAAGCCTCTACTGTGACAGGCCAACTCTAAAGTTGGAACTACTTCTGTCACAGTATAAAAGAAGATGTCTGTACTATTTCAGTCAGTTCTCTGCTTTACCCTGCGTGGTGATACAGTGAACCCGTATATACGAAAATTGCATTTACCATTTATCGCTTGTGTTAAATAAAAATACTTAAAGTATATTCGGTGACTCTGAATCACATTTTATCCTGATACCAGATTTGATTGACGCAACCCTTTACATGGTGACCCCGACGTGATCTGGTTGCAGGACTTCGCTGGAAAACTGTCCGGCAGATTGACCATTGCTGTCGTCGGACGGTGTGTCTCACAAACTAGACCGGTCAACTAAAAAGGTAAGCAGACACCTATTGTGAATAACTAAAGTTGTGCACATTGGCATTTTCCACATTTATTTTGTGAGGCACCTGTTTGATGTAAGTGACCAAATTATATGATTGATAAAATTTTAAATACACTGCTCAAAAAAATAAAGGGAACACTAAAATAACACATCCTAGATCTGAATGAATGAAATATTCTTATTAAATACTTTTTTCTTTACATAGTTGAATGTGCTGACAACAAAATCACACAAAAATGATCAATGTAAATCAAATTTATTAACCCATGGAGGTCTGGATTTGGAGTCACACTCAAAATTAAAGTGGAAAACCACACTACACGCTGATCCAACTTTGATATAATGTCCTTAAAACAAGTCAAAATGAGGCTCAGTAGTGTGTGTGGCCTCCACGTGCCTGTATGACCTCCCTACAATGCCTGGGCATGCTCCTGATGAGGTGGCGGATGGACAGTCTGTGGTGCAACGTGGCGTTGGTGGATGGAGCGAGACATGATGTCCCAGATGTGCTCAATTGGATTCAGGTCTGGGGAACGGGCGGGCCAGTCCATAGCATCAATGCCTTCCTCTTGCAGGAACTGCTGAACACTCCAGCCACATGAGGTTAGGGCTTGTCTGCATTAGGAGGAACCCAGGGCAACCGCACCAGCATAATGGTCTCAACATAGGGGTCTGAAGATCTCATTTGGTAACCTAATGGCAAGTCAGAAGGAGGGATGTGCGGGAGGGCTGTGGGGTGTGCGGCCCCCAAAGAAATGCCACCCACACCATGACTTGACCCAGGTCCGCCAAACCGGTCCATGCTGGAGGATGTTGGCAGCAGCAGACACGCTTCTCCCACGGCGTTCCAGACTCATGTCACGTCTGTCACATGTGCTCATGTGTCATGTGACTTGCTTTCATCTGTGAAGAGCACAGGGCGCAAGTGCGAATTTGGCCAATCCTTGGTGTTCTCGTGGCTAAATGCCAAACGTCCTGACACGGTGTTGGGGCTGTTAGCACAACGCCATGTGGACGTCGGGCCCTCATACCACTCATGGAGTCTGTTTGACTGTTTGAGCGGCACACATGACTTTGGTGGCCTGCTGGAGGTCATTTGCAGGGCCTCTGGCAGTGCCTGCCACCTGCTCCTCCTTGCACAAGGCGGAGTCAGGTCCCTCTTGCTGGGTTGTTGCACTCTCCGGCCTCCTGAATGTTCCGCTGATGTACTGGCTTGTCTCTGGTAGCGCCTCCATGCCTGGACACTACGCTGACAGACACAGCAACAACCTTATGCACCGCTTCGCCATTGGACATCCTGGATGAGCCTGCACTACCTGAGTCACTTGTGTGGGTTCGTAGACTCCGTCTCATGCTAACCACTAGAGTGAAAGCCGCCAGCATTCAAAAGTGACCAAACATCAGCCAGGAGCATAGGAACTGAGAAGTGGTCCTGTGGTCACCACCTGCAGAATCACTCCTTTATTGGGGGTGTCTTGCTAATTGCTATAATTTCCAACCTTTTGTCTATTCATTTGCACAACAGCATGTGAAATTTATTGTCAATCAGTGTTGCTTCCTAAGTGGACAGTTGGATTTCACAGAAGTGTGATTGACTTGGAGTACATGTGTTGTTTAAGTGTTCCCTTTATTTTTTTGAGGCATGTATATGTTTAATATAGTAAGGAACACTTCTTTGAAGTGGTAGTATGACTTATGCTTCTATCATAACTTTCCATTGTGGTCTGATCAGCCTCATTGGAAAGCCATTTGGATGGAGAATCTAAGGTCATTGGTAATACTGAGTTTAAGGTAATTTAATACAACAAGGTGGTGAAATTAATATTATAGTGTATTATATTTTCTTAGATGAATAATTTGAGAAAATTAGTTAGGATACATTTAAAAAAAAGGTAGACTCATGTTAAGTATATAGGACATATTTTAAACCAACAGGGCAGAGAAAAAGATGAAGGTAGGAACATAGTGATTTTATAAGCATTAAATTTAATTATGAAAAGAAAAATGTTCCAGTTCTTAGGGATGGTAAATTACTGTAGATAATGGATCTCATGCAATATATATTAAATTATTGATGAGACTGATTTAAGATTAACCCAGGTTATTGTTAGATAAAATACAGTGGACTCCCGAAGGAGAGATTTCATTAGTACAGAAAACATATGCTATATTTAGCAGTATTTTGGCTTTATCAATTCATGTGGACATTTGTATTTAAATAGTAGAAAGATGACAAGGATATATGACATCTGTGGTGATTCAGGATTATTGATAGGTTAAATAAGGTTATCTCGATCCTATGTAAGGACTTTAGAAATTGCCACCATAGACATGTTTTTGTTTAATTCCATCAGTTCAGATAAAGCCAAACAGTGAGACACTTAGTTAATGTTTGGAAACAACACATAGCTGTTACTGACTGATAAGACAGACAAGCTACAGTCAGATAGGGGAAAGGGCAGACAGAGGGGCCCTCCCGCACTGCTGAGACCTTGAAGGTTTGAGAGCAGAGAGGAGAAAGTTTAGCACAACAGGCTGAAATAGTAGCATTGACTAGGGCCTGTGAAATAAAAAAGTAGACCATACAAAGCAGCACAGATAATTCTTAAAATCTGTTGAGGATAGAGGGCGCTATTTACACTTTGGGGGAAAATCGTGCCCAATTTAAACGGCCTCGTACTCTATTCTTGCTTGTACAATTTGCATATTATTATTACTATTGGATAGAAAACACTCTCAAGTTTCTAAAACCGTTTGAATTATATCTGTGAGTAAAACAGAACTCATTTTGCAGCAAACTTCCTGTCAGAAAGTGAAAAATCTCAAATCGAGGCTCTGTTCCAGGGCCTCCCTATCATTTTGCTTGAGATTTATGACTATACATGCACTTCATACGCCTTCCACTAGATGTCAATAGGCTGTGAGAGGTGAAATGGGGTCTCAATCTCTTTCTATGGTCAAAAGAGASAGCTTGGAATGACATGACCCCAGAATTCCTTTGTTCAGGAAGCGCATAAAGGTCACCAGTATTGGCTTCTGAAAAGCAATCGTTGTAGACGTCTTATATCTCCGGCTTTGATTTTATTTGATAAATGTTAAGATATCATCGTAAAGTATTTTTTTTCAATATAGTTTTATTAGATTATTGAAATTTTTTCGGGAGTTTAGACGTGTTGCGTTCTTTGCGTTTGGTGAAGAAGGAGAGCTTAGCGCCACTTGGCTAGTTTTGCTTGCTCATTTGAGAGGGAAAAATGCCATTATAAAACCAAACAACGATTGTTCCCGACAAAGGACCCCTTGTACAACATTCTGATGGAAGATCATCAAAAGTAGGACCCATTTTATGATGCTATTTCATATATCTGTCGAACATGTGTACTATTAGTTAGCTCCCAGATTTTGGGCACGCTCTCACTATAACGTAAGCTGGATGTCGTAATGAAGTTATTTTTAGAATTCTAACACGGCGATTGCATTAAGAACTAGTGTATCTATCATTTCCTATACAACATGTATTTTTTAGTCATGTTTATGAATAGTTATTTGTTCAGAATAGGTGAGTTTTAGAAAAATATCCGCACATTCTGGGAAAAAGATGCTTCGTTAGCACAATGTATAACCACTGATTTACAATTGGCTCATTCATCTCCCCTGTAACTATTCCCCAGGTCGTTGCTGCAAATGAGAACATGTTCTCAGTCAACTTACCTGGTAAAATAACGGTAAAATAAATAAAAATAAAAATTTCAGCTCTAAATATGCACATTTTCGAACAAAACATAAGTGTATGTATAACCTGATGTTATAGGACTGTCATCTGATGAAGCTTATCAAGGTTAGTCAAAAATTATATATCTTTTGCTGGTTTGTTACGATCGCTAACTTTTGCTGCTGGTAAATGGCTTGTGTTTCTGGCTATTGTGGTAAGCTAATATAATGCTATATTGTGTTTTCGCTGTAAAACACTTAAGAAATCTGAAATATTGGCTGGATTCACAAGATGCTTGTCTTTCATTTGCTGTACACCATGCATTTTTCAGAAATGTTTTATGATGAGTATTTAGGTATTCCACGTTGGTCTCTATAATTACTCTGGCTGCTTTGGTGCTATTTGTGACGGTAGCTGTGATGGTAGTTGCAATGTAAAACTGATTTATAGCTCAAATATGCACATTTTTCGAACAAAACATCGATTTATTGTGTAACATGTTATAGGACTGTCATCTGATGAAGTTGTTTCTTGGATAGTTTGGTTGGGTCTTGGTTAGTTTGGTTGGTTTTCTGCATGCTACCTGTGCTGTGAAAGACATGTCTGTGCTTTTTTGTATTTGGTGGTGAGCTAACATAAATATACGTGGTGTTTTCGCTGTAAAACATTTTAAAAATCGGACATGTTGACTGGATTCACAAGATGTTTATCTTTCATTTGCTGTATTGGACTTGTTAACTTTTACTTGGTACTCATCCCGGATCCGGGAGCACCCCCCACCCACCCTCCACTGACTAGCAATAAGCTAGATAGCGTCCACAAGTAAATTGTAGCATCTAAATATCATTAAATCACAAGTCAAGACACCAATGATGAAAGATACACTTCTTGTGAACTAGCCACCATCTTTGATTTTTAAAATGTTTTACAGGGAAGACACAATATGTAAATCTATTAGCTAACCACGTTAGCAAAAAACACCATTTTTTTTTACTCCACTATTTTTCCAACTCCATCACTAGCTTATCACCAATCGAACCAAATAACGAAATAAATACCACTAACAAGAAAAACCTCAATCAGATGACAGCCTATTAACATTTATTGTATAACTCTGCAAAGTTTGTTAGAAAAATGTGCATATTCAGTATAAATCATTAAGTTTGCCATTGCAGCCACCTCACAAATCTCCCCAAAGCGACTAGAATTACTACAGAGAGCAACGTGTAATACCAACTCATTCTACTCATCATAAACATTTCATAAAAAATAGACCAAAGCTATAATGAAGACACACAGATCTTGTGAATTCAGACAATATTTCAGATTTTGCATAGCGTTTTACACGCGAAAACACAATAAATCGTTATATTAGCATACACCATGTGCAAACGTTACCCCAGCATGAATTCAAGGCACCAGGGAGGATAACGTTTTCATCACACAAACAATATATAATTCTTTCACTAACCTTCTCAGAAATTCTTCCGATGACACCCTGTAACATCATACTTACAACATACATATAGAGTTTGTTCGAAATGTGCATATTTAAGCCACAAAAAACACGTGGTTATACAATGAAGAAATAGTAGCAAAACTGGGCTTGAAAATGTCGGCCCATCTTGAGAGTGATCTAGTCAATCTATAACTAATCATAAACTTACTAAAATACAGGGTTGACGATGAATCGAAAGATAAAATAGTTCTTAAATGCAATCGTGAATCTACATTCTAAAAATGATCTTAATCTGTGCCAATACCGGGTCCGCCAAAGCGAAGCTACACAAAAACAAGATGGCGATATATGCGTTTAACATTTTTCAACAGAACAGCGATTTATCATCATAAATAGTTCTTACTTTGAGCTGTTCTTCCATCAGATTCTTGGGCAATGTATCCTTTCTCGCGTCTTATCGTCTTTTGGTCGAAAGATGTCCTCTTGTCCCGTCGAAATAGCCACTAACGTTCGGTATGTACAGGAAAAGTGCCCAGCTCATGGAAGGACGTCAAAATAAATTGCCTCAAAATCGCACTAAACGGATATAAATTGCTTAAACGGTTTAAATTAACTAACCTTATGATGTTTTTAACACCTATAACGAGTAAAAACATGACCGGCGATATATTACTGGCTAAACCAAGGCTTGGAAAGAGGCCAGTCCGACGTTCATTGTGCGTCAGGCGCAGGGTCCGAAAGAAAGGTCCTTCCGGTCTGTGGTGTTTTATACAGGCCCTGATTGCGCAATCGACTCCATTCAAATTGTCACCACTTACTGACATCTAGAGGAAGGCGTAGGCAGTGTTTGTATCCTCATAGCATTCACAGGGACATTAAAACTGACCTGGGACCAGAGGCCAAGATTTCTGAAATCTCACTCCCTGTCAGGAAAAGTGCTGTAGAATGAGTTCTGTTCCATTCAGAGACATAATTCCAACGGTTATAGAAACTAGAGAGTGTTTTCTATCCAATAATAACAATAATATGCATATTGTACGAGCAAGAATTGATTACGAGGCAGTTTAATTTGGAGAGGCAAAAAAGAAGAAGCGCTAACAGCACCCCCTATTGACAAAAGGTTTTAATGTGTGAAAGTTAAATATTTCAAAAAAATATGTTTTGAATTTCGCGCTCTGCCTTTTCAGTGGAATGTGGGAGGAGTTCTGCTAGCGGAACCCCGGGGCTAGACAGGTTAAAGTAGATAAGACCCTTGACAGAGAATTGTTAGATTTGCGCCAGTATTGATACAAGGGCGGAGCCATGTATCAAAAGGGGGATGGAATGGGGCACTTTGTGGTGTGGCCTATTAGTTAAAAATATATATTTTTTAATTCTATATATATAGCGTTCCCAACTTACTTGGCGGACACGAGTATGGTAACTGAAATATTAGGTCAATATATTATCRCTAGAGTTGGTTTACTAGGATAATAATGGAGGACATTCTAGCTAATCAGATAGAACAAATAGAATGACAGAGTTAGGGACCAGAACAGGTAGGCAAAGAAGAAGATATAATCAGATAGAATAAATGAGAAATTGTTTGTTAACCAAACCTGTATGTCCAAGATTTTATGCACTACAGGTGAATTACAGGAGAAGGTGATTCATGCAATCCAGTCCATGAGGAGAATAGGTGGAATGCAGCCCCGTTGGGAGGGGCCATACCAAGTATTCCTGGTGACAGCCTTTGCGGTGAGAATAGCTGAAAGAGCTACCTGGGGGCATATCACACATTGTAGGAGGGTAAGACACACTGACACTGCCGAACCATCACAGAGTTAAGGAGAAGAACCGTAGCTAATAGGGCTCGGGGGTTAACTCTCTAATGAAACTTTCCCTGACCCCGTCCTCTGTGTACGTTCATAGAAGTGGAAGTATGGTCTGGCCTCTGACTGCTGATATGTTCTCTGGGAGAGGGTGGGGCTTTACAGGAGTGCTGATCGTTCTGAGCTGTCTGATTGTGGGAGCCATATTCCTGATACACCATGGGCCCCCCGAGAAGGCTAAAGATGGTAACCTGACCCATAGTTTAGACGAGGAGGATTTTGTATTAACCAAGCATGAAGGATCACTTAATCTGGATAAGCAGGGAAGAAATTGAGATATTTGTGGAACCAGGAGAATTGAGCCAAAATGTTTGGTTTTAACACCTGTGTATAGGAGGGTGCCAGTGTACCTGTGTAATGGGGGAGGGTGTCCGTATTGGGATTACATGATAACCAACACTGGAGTTGGTTATCCATATAGTGTAGGGGATACTTCAAAAGTAGATAGAATGTCTATCTTATGGGGTGGGTCTGGGAATACGCAAGAACCATGTAAAGGTGATGAAATCCTACTAACTGTCAAGTCTATTAAGCTCTCTGATGCAGGTACCTATACCCGGGGATAGGAAAGAAACGTGGCGGATACGATGGGGATGATTACCATAACAGTGCTGCCAAAACCATCACCAGCCAGACAGAGACAGATCCAGTCGAACTACACCACCACTCCAGGTCCAACTCCAAATCCACCAACTAAAATATTGAACCCAGTACAGAAGTTCCTCCCCAGAAGGCCCCGTGGGGTGTTAAGGCATATGGGGGAAACTACAGCTGTATCACTGGTACAGGTAGGGGTATACACTATGGGCGGCTCCCTGAAGCTGATTGCATCAGTAATGTAACCATTAATGCTACCTGGCCAGTTGAAGGGCTGAACCAAACTAGAGGCGTTGCTGACGTATGGRGGATATGTGGACCAAACAGGCGCTTAACACCTATTCTGAAAGGCGAATGGCAGGGTACGTGCACCTTAGCCAGTCTAATAATACCGCTAACCATTATTGAAGTTACAGCTAACCAGCTTCTAGGATCCACCCAGGGGGGACATACGTGACCAACCCAGTAGGAGACAGAAACGTGATGCTCCTTGGTCCGAGGGGACAGATAACATCCACACCAACCTGTTGGGGGTCCCAATAGGGGTCCCTCACGAATTCCAGGCACTAAACTGGAATGATGGCCTGTGGTACTTATTGCCCATTATTGGCCCAGCCATTGTTGATGCTAAACAAACTGGCTGGATCACTTATATCTATTACAATCAGCAACGGTTTGTTAATTACACCCACACTGCACTCACAGGTATGGCTGAACAATTGGAGGCTACCTCTAGAACTGCCAGGCAGAATAGGCTAGCTTTGGACATGCTCCTTGCCAGTCAGGGTGGGGTCTGTAAAATGGTTGGGGAACAATGCTGTACTTTCATCCCTAATAACARCAGCCCTGCTGGAAGCATTTCAAAAGCTCTAAGTGGTCTAGATAACTATCTGTGGAAATGAAGGGCTTGGCTGGAGTGGAGGAGGGGGGACTGTTCTCCTGGCTGGGTGGCTGGTCTGGTTACTGGGTTTCTGACCCTCGTTGTTGTATTCCTTATGCTGATGTGCTGTGCTGCTTGCATCATACCCTGTTTGAAGAAATCTATTACAGATGTGGCGCGGGCTTCAGGTATGATGCCATTGCTTGATGCTCCGGAAGGAGATGCTGACACTGAGTCTAACTTCCGGAGAAAAATGGGGTTGACTGAGGATGACCCCTGGTTTGCTGTGGGTGAGGTTGTGGAATGACAGAAGTTAACAAACAGCAGCGTGATGAAACTAACATACATGTTGTCCTCCCTTATATGAAGGTTTAAAGTTCCTGGGTGGCAAGGAGCCCACCTGGTACAGGATAGGTGTAGCAGGGAGGACCAGATGGTTTATAATGTTTTACTCTGTGTTTTCTAATATCAATAAAGTTTTGTAAAATTAATAATGTTGTTTTTGGTGAGTGACACCCTAGCGGGTGTCAAAAGGGGGAATCATAGAAACACCAATAAACTAGAGCTGTGTTCTGAATAGTCTTTAAGGGTTTAAAGTTCCCGGGTTTAACTACAACCTGGTATGTGTGTCTCGATCATTGAACGTGATGGTATCTTTTTCTTAGTATTTACACCCGCAAGGGGTGTAAAAAGGGGGATTGTGAAGGATGGTTATGTTCTCTTTTTAACAAAAATATATGCCTTATAGAAATAGGACATGTTAATCACAAAACATAGTGTGTTGCTAACCCAGCTATTATAGTGTTGCACAAACATAGCGGGAATGCAGTAAAGCTGTTGCTAATCTAGGGTGTCGACTGTGCTAACCACAAGGTTAAGACAAGATGGAGAATGACTGAATAACAAGAAAACAGGAACTGAGTAATGTAGCAACCGACAACTCAGCTCAATCTTCACAACAAACACTTCCGGATATCTGGATCCTGTGTGCTGTGAGGCTGGGACCAGCCTGGGCATCACCAATAGGCTAGCAAGTTTAAACCACGCTAAGCCTCTACTGTGACAGYCCAACTCTAAAGTTGGAACTGCCTCTGTCACAGTATAAAAGAAGATGTCTGTACTATTTCAGTCAGTTCTCTGCTTTACACTGCGTGGTGATACAGTGAACCCGTATATACGAAAATTGCATTTACCATTCTGAGCTTATGTTAAATAAAAATACTTAAAGTATATTCGGTGACTCTGAATCACATTTTATCCTGATACCAGATTTGATTGACGCAACCCTTTACACTTCTCAACACTAAATAGAGAGTCAGACCGCAAGATTACATCACAAATTGATACATCAAACTAATCCGCCAAGATGTGTTAACTTCTCTAGGGTATGTGGGATGGTAGCGTCCCACCTCATCAACAGCCAGTGAAACTGCAGGGCGCCAAATTCAAAACAACAGAAATCCCATAAATATACAAGTATTTTACACCATTTTAAAGCTACACTTGTTGTAAATCCAGCCAAAGTGTCCGATTTCAAAAAGGTTTTACGACGAAAGCACACCAAACGATTATGTTAGGTATGAGTCAAGTCACAGAAAAAGACAGCCATTTTTCCAGCTAAAGAGAGCAGTAACAAAAAGCAGTAACAAAAAGCAGAAAGAGATCAAATTAATCACTAACCTTTGATGATCTTCATCAGAAGACACTCATAGGACTTCATGTTACACAATACATGTATTTTTTGTTCGGTAAAGTTCATGTTTATATCCAAAAATCTGAGTTTAGGCAAGATGCTACTGTCTCACTTGGCAAAAAGCCTGAGAAATTGTAGAGCGCCATATTCAAATTAATTACTATGAAAATTACTATAAAATCAAACGTTCATTAAATCACACACGAAAGATACCAAATTATAGCTACACTGGTTGTGAATCCAGCCAACATGTCAGAATTTAAATAGGCTTTTCGGCGAAAGCATACGATGCTATTATCTGAGAATAGCACAATAGTAAACAAAGAGAGGAGCATATTTTAACCCTGCAGGCGCGACACAAAATGCAGAAATAAAAATATAATTCATGCCTTACCTTTGATGAGCTTCTGTTGTTGGCACTCCAATATGTCCCATAAACATCACAAATGGTCCTTTTGTTCGATTAATTCAGTCGATATATGTATCCAAAATGTCCATTTATTTGGCGCGTTTGATCCAGAAAAACACAGGTTCCAACTTGCTCAAACGAGATATCTCAAAGGTTACCTGTAAACTTTGCCAAAAAAGGTATTTTGTTTTAGGTATTTTATGTATTTTTTTTACGTTAATAATCGATAAAATTGAAGACGGGATGATCTGTGTTCAATACAGGATTAAAACGAAATGTAGCATGCCTTCTGTTTGATTGAAGCGCATGTCCAGGACACCTGGAGTGACTCGACTTCAAGATGGCCGTATTTATTTATACACAAAGGAATAACCTCAACCTATTTCTAAGGACTGTTGACATCCAGTGGAAGCCGTAGGAATTGCAAGCAATTCGCTCAGAAATCTGGTTTCCCAATGAAAACTCATTGAAAAGACAGTGACCTAAAAATAAAAAAAATCTGAATGGTTTGTCCTCTGGGTTTCGCCTGCTAAATAAGTTCTGTTATACTCACAGACATGATTCAAACAGTTTTAGAAACTTCAGAGTGTTTTCTATCCAAATCTACTAATGATATGAATATCTTATCTCCTGGGTATGAGAAGCTGGCAGTTGAATTTGGGTATGCTTTTCATCCAAACGTGAAAATGCTGCCCCTTACCCTAGAGAAGTTAAGTAGCCTAGAGTGGTGGGTTGCTGGCTCAAATCCCAGTCATCTGATCGTGTTGCTCCAACCTCTCTGTGTATGTGTCTGTGTGTGTCTCAGAGGGATTTGGAAAAAGCAAAAAAAACAAATCACTGTCCCACAAATTTTCTTAATGGAAAATGAACTTTTAGTTGACAATTAATCTTCTGAAATTTACACCAACTGAAATATATCATGTGGCGGATGAATCAGAATTAGTTGGGTAACATAGATAATTAAGATGTCTTATCTGCATAATATGCTTATGTGATATATTTGTTATTTTATTTTTATTTTTATTTTACCTTTATTTTACTAGGCAAGTCAGTTAAGAACAAATTCTTATTTTCAATGACGGCCTAGGAACAGTGGGTTAACTGCCTGTTCAGGGGCAGAACGACAGATCTGTACCTTGTCAGCTCGGGGATTCGATCTTGCAACCTTTCGGTTACTAGTCCAACGCGAATATATCCCTTTGGACTCTGGTGTTGGCAGTTGCACTTCTTCCCTCAGCTGGGGCTCAGTTACTTGGGGCCCAGAGAGGGGAGAGGCTTGTCTTTCACATGTCCTTGGTGCTATGCAGAATATCAGAAAGGGAATAGGACCGGATGTAACATGGTTTTCATATGTGAATGTGTCTTTACCTATTCTTAAACCATGTGAAGGGATGGCGTGATTAATGGGGAACCAATTACTTGTCTCCACAATGTCTGTGCGCAAGTCACTACCTCCTTTTCTATTGGGGGTGGTGTATGGCAGTGTCTGGAACCATTGTATGTCCTCTCTGATGTTGCACTTATCCTGGGATAGTATGACCTAGAGGCTCACTCCCCTCAGTGAGCTTGTCCAGGAGAGGGGTCAAGAAGGGGTTTTACTTGAGATGGGAGAATCTAGAGTTGACAATTGATGTATGCCATTGGATGAGTTGGTGTTTTTGTGCTATGAAGTACCAGGAACGAGATTAGAAACTCGTCTTAGGGACCAAACTGAACGATAATTTATAATGAATGCTATCTGGCTATGGGATACTCCTCTCTCAAGTAAAACTCTTCCTTTGTGAACTGTTCCTAATATCTGTGGTTTGTCATGTTGACTAGGGGGGTGGATCGTTGCTATAAAAGATCTCAGTAGCCATTGTGTTGACACTCTCAACGGTTCATTAGAAATGGCGAATTGTTGAAAGTCAGTGCTATTGCAAACCTCTTATTATTAAAGATGTAGTTTAAGTATAACTCTGACTGGTGTGTGAAGTTTGTCTCTTTCCTCATTAGGTAATACAGAAATTAACCACCACAATCACCACAAACATATACTTCATTACAAAAAGAAGAACAGCATGCACTTTAAGAAGGTAAATTATACCCTGAACAAAACATCCAACACATAAGGTAGTACAAGCCTTGAGGCTTTATGGAAGCGTTATTGCTTGCGATTTCCATCCCATCCAGGCAGGACATTGGATGAGATCGCTTCCATAAGACTTGTCTATTTCAAGCCGTGCCGTAAGTCCTCTCAAGGAATGCCTTCTGGAATGTGTCACCACATATCTTTCCACTCTAATAACATGCTAAACATACAGAGGTATAAGTAGGTGGAATTTTTATATTAGGGACAAATATTAACCGCTATTTCATTAAAATTATCATGTGATTAGTACAGTATATACACACTTACCCTGCCAAAGTGCTTTGTTCTTCCATCAAGCATTCACACAAAGGCTTGAGGGCAGCTTCCTGGGGCCAACACCTTCATGTCTTCAAATGACCTGAAGAGGTCCACTGTGAAGATGGTCTGGTGTGTCACGGTGGCTGGCCAGTAGCCACTCTTTACAAGTTCGTCCAGCCCCACTGTCCAATGTCTAAGACACCCGGAGCAGTTCAGAGTAGGTAGGGACAGGTTGTAGCAGCCTGAGTCAGTAGTAATTATTAGGAAGTAATTAATTACATGATTTAAAAACATGTAAATAGAAGTAAAGTCCTTAAAAAKCACATATTTACTTTTTATTCAATCAGGATGTCCTGCTTGCCACTTGTCACTGTCAGAGCGCAACCACACAGCTGTGGCACAACCATGGACAAAAGAAACTAGAAACCAAAATGTGACGCAAAAGAATCACAAATAAATTGTTAAATATATTGGACTGTAAATACTGATGCATTAAAAATTGTGGGGAACTTAAGTATGACTTAGTATAACTGTGTCTAATGGGTGAAGAGATGAGAATCCACTCTGACAGATATTTCATAGAATTATGATATACTGTACAAGGCATGCAGAGTTGTGGCTCACAAGATAATCTGTTGTTTATGGTCACATAATTTCTCAGTTTAATGAAATGTTTTGCATTAGATCAATGAATAACATGTCATGCCTACATTTGATCATAAACATGGTCTGATGTGTATGACAAATGCATTTTCTTTCACAAATCAGTTTTACTGCTTGATTAATAATGTGTTTTAGGTCATATTGTTGTTGGGGCTTACCTGTCAAACGGTAGAGGTAGTGTTTCCTCTGTTTCACACTGAGGTAAAGACCCTCAATCTTCTTCTGGAGATTCCCCGTCTGCCCTGTCTGACTATCCTAAAGTGTGGCTGTCAAACATAGGGCAAGTTACAAACATGACTCCACTGACATCAATGCAATTATGAAGTTGAGAGACAGAGAAACATTCACTTTTCCACCTGTTGGATTCTGGCTTGAAATATACATATTCCTGTCATCATATTAGAACGTATTGATTACTTTACACATATAAGAAATGTATATGTTAACCCCTCTGGGGCCGGCCAATAGCCAGGGAAAATACAGCACGCCATATTCAAATAACATGATATAAAAATCAAACTTTCATTAAATCACACATGTAAGATACCAAATTAAAGCTACACTCGTTGTGAATCCAGCCAACATGTCAGATTTCAAAAAGGCTTTTCGGCAAAAGCATAAGATGCTATGATCTGATGACAGCACAACAGTAAACAAACAGAGTAGCATATTTCAACACTGCAAGCACGACACAAAACGCAGAAATAAAATATAAATCATGCCTTACCTTTGACAAAATTATTTTGTTGGCACTCCAATATGTCCCATAAACATCACAAATGGTCCTTTTGTTCGAATTAATTCCGTCGATATATATCCAAAATGTCAATTTATTTGGACCGTTTCATCCAGAAAAACACAGCTTCCAACTATCGCCACTATCGCCACAAAATATATCAAAAGTTACATGTAAACTTCACCAAAACATTTCAAACTAATTTTGTAATACAACGTTAGGTATTTTTAAACGTTAATAATCGATCAATTTGAAGACGGGATGATCTGTGTCCAATACAAAAGAAAACAAACTGACGCAACTTTTTTCGTAACGTGGCTCTCTCAAAGAATTTCCTTCATGTGACCCTCATTTACGATAGCCCTACTTCTTCAGTACACAAAGGAATAACCTCAACCAAATTCCAAGGACTGGTGACATCCAGTGGAAGCGGTAGGAACTGCAAGCAAGTCCATTAGAAATCTGGTGTCTCTAAAAAACTTAATTGAAAAGACAGTGACATCAAAAAAATACAAATTCTGTATGGTTTGTCCTCAGGGTTTTGCCTGCTACATAAGTTCTGTTATTCTCACAGATATGATTCAAACAGTTTTAGAAACTTCAGAGTGTTTTCTATCCAAATCTACTAATAATATACATATCTTATATTCTGGGGATGAGTAGCAGGCAGTTGAATTTCTGCATGCTATTTTTCCGAAAGTGAAAATGCTGGCCCCTGCCCACAAGAAGTTTTAAGGGTCAATGAAGGGTGAATAGGAACTTTGGTTATGGAAAAGTACTGAGTAAGACAAGGGGAAGTGCCAAAAGTTGATATTCTGGTCAAACATGTTATTGCTCAACATTTATAAGGAAGGAGGCAAAGGGTAGCTGTTTGGTTTCAGTTCCTGGTAAGGCAGGCCAGTTGCTGAGGACCAAAGACAATGAGGAATGAGGAACTCAACTCCATATAAGGTCAGCAGTTGAAGAGAGAAGACACTGCTGGGAGGGGGGCCATAGAGGCCCACCCAGAAAACCACCTGACTACAGTCCTATCCCATACACACACACTTCCACACCCATGAGGGTCGTGACAATACCAGTGAGAGGAACCTATTGTGTTTCTGCCTAACAACAGAGAAGGAGTGTTTATCTTAGACATGCAAGGTGTCATCTCCGCCTAGTCAGAAAGTATAAATATATGCTTGTGGGTAGAATAAACTTGGTTTGAGCTTTTTCTGGTTGTACGTTTCAGTTTTTGCTCTATTTGTTCAGAACCTAAAATACCTTCAGGCCACTGCTGGACCTCATCAACTTCCTCCTATTCCAGTCCATTGCCAGTAGTGTGATAATGTCTGTCCGTACTGTTGGGAAAACGTCTTCAGTCAGCTATTCTAATCATTTACTACTGTGTGCCTAACCAATCAACGTAAAGATTGCAATTACAGGAACATTATGTAACATCATCGTAGCATAATCTATTAAGTTCAAAAAGTTAATGTCCTTCACTGTCAGCTTCTCCCTTTAGCAGTAACATGTGTCCAAATTGTTTTCCTGCTATGGGGCAATTTATTTTCCATTCATCAATGTTTCTGCCGTCCTGTACCTTTGCCCCACCTATCTGCATTACTGACCTCTGCCTACCCTTGACCTGTGCTTTGCCTGCCCCTGTTCGATTAATAAACATTGTTATTTTGACACTGTCTGCACCTGGGTCTCATATTAAACGTGATAGTACGAACTGGTCCAGACCGACCCAGCAGACTCGGACCAGCTTTGCAAAGCGATCTCCTCCTATGTAGCTACCAATGGTAGACATGAGGAGTTGCTTTGTGGCCCTATGGAATGGGTCCAGAACTTGGCTGAAAGCCATGTCCAGGCATTGAACTCGTTGCTGGAGCAATTCCGTGGGTTGTCTGGGAGACAGCCTACCACAACAGTAATCTCACAGCCCCTCAGTAGCCCAGCTGTTAGCGCGCTGCCTCACCGGTCCTCCCAGTTTCCCGGAAACCCCGCTTACCTCCCCCGGAATGTTTCAATGGAGTGCCAAGCACCTGTCGGGCGTTTCAGTGTGCCCTCATCATCGAGCTTCAGCACTCCTCCTTCCCCTCGGACCGCTCTAAGATAGCGTACCTCATCATGATGATGTCTGGGAGGGCTCTCACCTGGGCTATGGCTGCATGGGAACAACAGCCGGTCATATGCTTCAGTTTCAGTCTGGAGGAGTTTGTGGTGGAGGTCAAGAAGGTTTTCGATGCCTCATTGTCCGGGAGAGAGGCTGCCCGGAAGCTACTACAGTTTCGGCAGGAATCCTGCAGTGTTGCAGATTATGCAGTGGATTTCCGCACGTTGGCAGCAGAGAGTGCCTGGAACACGGAAGCGCTGTTGGACATGTTCCTGCACAGAGTATCGGAGGAAGTGAAGGACGAGCTTGCAGCCCGGGAACTACTGACGAATTTCGATTCCCTCATCGCCTTGACCTTCAAGATCGATGTGCGACTATGGGAACAAAGGAGGGTGAGGAGATTCGATTGCACTCGCCCGTCCAAGGATTCCACCTCGTCTCCGAGGCATCCCGGAGGTCCGACAGTCCCGTTGCCGAGAGAACCTGAGGCTACCCGAGTTCCCCCGAGAGTCACCGAAGACTGCCGATCCACCTCAACTAGGCAGAGGTGGGTTGTCCCCAGCTGAATGGCTATACAGGCTCCAAACCAAAAGTTGCCTGTATTGCGGGTCTCGTGGTCATTTTGTGTCTACCTGTCCACTAAAACCAGGCTCAGCGGCAGGAGCGAGAACTCTGATGAGACATATGAGGAACTTTTCTTCTTCCCTTACTCGCACCCCTTTTCATGCCATTTTGTTGTGGGGGAACCCTTCGAGATCGCTCCGGGTCCTCATTGACTCTGGGGCCGATGAGAGCTTTTTGGACTCTACCCTGGCTTCTGAGCTGTGCATCCCCACTCACTCCATTCCCATGGACGTTGGAGCGCTGGATGGGCAATCTATAGGCTGGGTCACCCACAACACCACTCCCATCAACCTACGTGTGTCCAGAAATCACAGCGAGGCTATCCAGTTCCTGCTCATTAAGTCTCCTCAGATTCCCGTGGTATTGGGATTCTTCTGGCTCCAGCGGCACAATCCTCTCATTAACTGGATTACTGGTGCCATCATGGGCTGGAGCCCGTTCTGCCACGCCCATTGCCTGTAGTCAGCACAACCTGCCCTGGGACATCTTCCTGGGGGCTTGGAAGTTGCCCCGGACCACTCCGCCATCCCCACGGAGTACCAGGACCTCTGGGAGGTGTTCAACAAGGCCTGGGCCACTTCGCTTTCGCCGCACCACTTCGCTTTCGCCGCACCGACCTTATGACTGTGGGATTGACCTTCTCCCGAGCATGACTCTCCCGAGGACGACTACTCTCTGTCGGGACCAGAGACCAAGACGATGGAGACCTACATTGGGGACTCCCTAGCTGCAGGATTCATCCGTCCTTCATCTTCACCCACTGGCGCAGGGTTCTTCTTTGTGGAGGAGGACAAGAACCTGCGCCCGTGCATCGACTACCGGGGTCTCAACGACATAACGGTGAAGACCCGCTACCCACTTCTCGGGGTTCGAGCCGCTCCAGGGGGCCACCGTGTTTTCCAAGCTGGATCTACGGAATGCCTTCCACCTGGTGAGGATACGGGAGGGGAATGAGTGGAAGACCGCCTTCAACACGGCCAGCGGTCACTACGAGTATCTGGTCATACCATTTGGTCTCACCAATGCCCCTGCTGTGTTCCAGGCTCTGTCCAATGATGTTCTCTGCGACATGTTGAACCGTTCATCTTTGTCTACATCGATGACATCCTGATCTTCTCCCGCTCCACCCAAGAACATGTACTCCACGTACGACAGTATAAGCAGAGAAGCGCGAGTTCCATCGCTCCACCATCCTTTTTCTGGGTTACATCATCGCTGCAGGGTGTGTACAAATGGATCCCGGGAAGATGAGAGAGGTGGTAGATTGGCCCTAGCCTACTTCCGGGGTGCAGCTGCAACATTTCCTGGGGTTCGACAATTTCTATCCCTGCTTTATCCTGGGTTACAGCACCCTGGCTTCCTCCCTGTCAGCACTCACCTCGCTCAAGGTTCCGTTCACGTGGTCTCCAGCTGCTGACCGGGCATTCCGGGACATCAAACATCGCTTCACCACAGCTCCCATCTTGGTTCATCCTGACCCATCCCGTCAGTTCGTGGTGGAGGCTGATGCTTCGGATGTCGGAGTGGAGGCTGTTCTGCCCTGGACCTCAAGCTACATCCCTGCGCCTTCTTCTCCCATTGCCTCAACGCCACGGACAGGAACTACGATGTGGGGAATCGTGTGATTCTCGCGGTGAAGATGGTGTTGGAGTAGTGGAGGCACTGGATAAAGGGGGCGAAAGATCCATTCATCGTGTGGACCGACCACAACAACCTGGAGTATCTCCGCACCGCCAAGAGCCTCAACTCCAGGCAAGCCAGACGGGCCCTGCTGTTCACACGGTTCAACTTCTCCCTCTCGTACCGGTTGGGATCCAAGAATGTCAAGCCGGATGCACTGTCCCGCCGCCATAGCCCCAAGACTACGACCCCGGAACCCGAGACCATCCTTCCCATTTCGTGCCTGGCGACGGCACTCAGCTAGGGAATAGGGAAGCAGGTCTGTGAGGTGCAGCGTTCCCAGCCGAACCCCAGGGGGGCCCTGATAACCGGATATTCGTTCCTGACGCCGTCCTCTCTGCGGTCCTGGAGTGGGCCCACTCCTCCAAGCTTGCTTGCCACCCGGGCTCCCGTCAGACCATGGCCTTTGTGTGACAGCGCTTTTGGTGGCCTACCATGGTCCCTGACGTGTTCATCGCTGCTGGTCTCCTCCAACCTCTGGCTGTCCCTCATCGTCCCTGGTCTCACATCTCCTTTGACTTTGTCACGGGTCCCCCCCATCTGATGGCAACACCGCCATCCTGACCATGGTGGATCAGTTTTCCAAAGCCGCTCATATCATTCCTCTCCCCAAACTACCCTCTGCCAAAGAGTCGGCCCAGTTCATGGTGCAGTACATCTTCTGGATCCATGGACTACCAGTAGACATGGTCTATGACCGGGGTCTTCAGTTCTCATCCCAGTTCTGGAAGTCATTCTGCACGTTCATTGGGTCATCGGTCAGACTGTCCTTTGGGTTCCAATCCCACCACCTGGAGCCAGCAGCTTGTGTGGGTCAAATACGCCCGCAACACCCTTCCTTGCTCTGCCACGGGCCTATCTCCTATTCAGTGTTCCCTGGGGTATCAGCACCGCTCTTCCCTGAGCAGAAAGAAGAAGTCGGCATACCTTCTGCCCAGGTGTTTGTCCGCCGCTGTTGTCGAACCTGGAAGAGAGCCCGGTCGGCCCTCCTCAAGACCACCTCCAGGTATCGATGACAAGCGGATCGCCACCGGACCCCGTCTCCCCGGTACGTCTCGGGCAGAAGGTATAGCTGTCCCGCAAACTCTCCCTCCGGTTTATCGGCCCCTTTCCCATCTCCAAAATGTCAAAGTGGAAGATTATTTAAATGTCTTAATATTTTTCTTTATGGAAAATTAAGCACATATACAGTGCATTCGGAATGTATTCAGACCCCTTCCTTTTTTCCACATATTTTTTATGTTCAAGCATTATTCTAAAATTGATTAATATTTATTTTTCATCAATCTACACACAATATCTCATAATGACAAAGTATTCAGACCCTTTGCTATGAGACTAGAAATTGAGCTCAGGTGCATCCTGTTTCCAATGATCATCCTTGAGATGTTTCTAAAACTTGATTGAGGAAAGGTACCTAGTCAGTTGTACGACAACGCATTCAATTAAATGTGTCTTCCACATTTATCCAACCCCTCTGAAGCAGAGAGGTGCGGAGGGCTGCCTTAAATCAACATCCACGGCACCTGGAGAACAGTGAAGTGCCTTGCTTAGGGACAGATTTGTACCTTGTCAGCTCAGGGATTTGATCCAGCAACCTTCCGTTTGCTAGCCCAACAATCTAACCTCTAGGCTACCTGCCTCCGTGGATTGGATTCCACCTGTGGTAAATTCAATTGATTGGACATGATTTGGAAAGGTCCACAGTTGACAGTGCATGTCAGAGCATCAAAGGAATTGTCTGTAGAGCTCCGAGACCGGATTGTGTTGAGGCACAGATCTGGGGACGTGTACCAAAAAAATACTGCAGCATTGAAGGTTCCCGAGAATACAGTAGCCGCCTTCAATCTTAAATGGAATAAGTTAGGAACCACCAAGACTCTTCCTAGAGCTGACCCGCAGGCCAAACTGAGCAATCGGGGGAGAAGGGCCTTGGTCAGTGAGGTGACCCAAGAACCCCATGGTCACCCTGACAGATCTCCAGAGTTCATCTGTGGAGATGGGAGAACCTTCCAGAAGGACAACCATCAATGCAGCACTCTACCAATCAGGCCTTTATGGTAGAGTGGCCAGACAGAAGCCACTCCTCAGTAAAAGGCACATGACTGCCCACTTGGAGTTTGCCAAAAAGCACCTAAATGACTCTCAGAACATGAGAAACAAGATTCTCTGGTCTGATGACACCAAGATTGAACTCTTTGGCCTGAATGTCAAGCGTCATGTCAGGAGGAAACATGACACCATCCCTACGGTGAAGCATGGTGGCAGCATCATTCTGTGGGGGTGTTTTTCAGCAGCAGGGACCGGGGAGACTAGTCAGGATCGAGGGAATAATGAACGGTGCAAAGTACAGAGAGATCCTTGATGAAAACCTGCTCCAAATCGCTCAGGACCTCAGACTGGGGCGAAGGTTCACCTTCCAACAGGACAACAACCCTAAGCACTCAGCCAAGACAACGCAGGTGTGGCTTAAGGTATTTAAAAAAAAAATCAGCGCCAATCTCCGATAACGTAATAACAAAGATCAGCCACCAGATGGTGACAAAAGTATTTATTGGGATCTATTCTTGAAGATAGTGGTTTCCTTTTATAAATTGATCATGTACAGACACTTTACCAGGTGTTTAAACACAATATTACATACAGTATGTTAGCCTTTGTCAGCTAACATTTTATAAGAATTTTTTTTTTTTTTTGGGGGGGGTGTGGATCAGCTTAATATTGCGGAAAGAATGTTGCTTCCAATGTAATTGTCTGCATCATTTCCTATCCCCCATATTTTTTGGGGTAAATATATATATCCATACACGCATGCATACATATACACATATATACATACACATACCTATATAGACATACATACTTTTTTAAAGAATATACCTTTATTATTATTCCCCGCGACCCTACCACCGATCCCCCAATTGGAGTAAACTAATAAACACTTCTGCTTTTACCTTCAATTTCTACATCTTATACCCATCTTACAGACACAGTCCACTTTACAATAGTTCTCTCTTATTTGTTCTTAGTCCTTCCTCTATTTCTGTTGTCCATCCAATTTTATTTCCACTTGTAACTGTGCTATTTCACAAAAGCTCCGCACCTATTACACATTTCACAGATCCCGTATGCCCTACATTGTTTATCTTGTTATTAGTCCCACCCTTCAGTTCCACTCAACCCCTCCATCTATCTTCCAACATCATCCATTTCGGATTTTTATTTGCCATATATTTTTCAACTGTGCTGTGATGCTTCACAAAGACTTGAACCTTCCTATTCTCATAGCTTCTACAGATTGTAAATTAAAAATAAACATTTTTGCTAAAATAATTATTATATATTGATTGATTGACTATGGCTTTTCAAATCCCCCAGTATTGCTATCTGTAGCGTTAGTTTTAGGCAAATGTTGCAATTCTTCAGCCATTCCTGGACCTGTGACCAAAAACGAGCTACTTATGGACAATACCAAAATAAATGATCTAATGACTCTGCCTCCTCACAACAGAATCTGCAGAGCTGGGAAGATTGTATACCCAATATATATAACATTCTATTAGTTGCAAGAATTTTGTACAGTAATTTAAATTGAAAAATTCGAAGTTTTGAATCCGGCGTTGTTTTGCGTATCAATTCATAAACCATGTGCCATGGAATGGTACATCGAAATCTCTTTCGAAACTATCGAAACTATTTTGCAATTTATATGGCACAGCTGTCAGTTTTTTTGGTCCTTAAAACCTGTTAAGGCTGCAAGCCCGACACCGGGACACCTATGACAACATCCAGCTCAAAGTGCAGGGCGCGAAATTCAAAATCTATTTTTTTAAATATTTTTTTTAAATTTTTATAAAGTCCAATACACCATTTGAAAGATAAAGATCTTGTGAATCAGCCAACATGTCCGATTTTTTAAATGTATTACAGCAAGAACACCACCTATATTTTATGTTAGCTCACCACTCAATACAAAAGGAGAACAGACATTTTTCATAGCACCGGTAGCATGCTCCAAAGCCAACCTAACTAACCTAGAACTAACTAAAGAACCTAGAAAAAACTACCTCAGATGACAGTCCTATAACATGTTACACAATAAATCTATGTTTTGTTCGAAAAATGTGCATATTGAGCATAAATCAGATTTACATTCATGCTACCATCAAAGCTACAGTCAGAATAAGCACGGGAGTAGGCAGAGTAAATACAGACACCAACCTCAACTACCTATACACCTAATAAAACATTTCAGAAAAAATATATGGTGGATAGCAAATGAAAGACAAAGATCTTGTGAATACAGACAATATTTCAGATTCTTTAAATGTTTTACAGCGAAAACACCACATATTATTTATGTTAGTTCACCACCAAATACAAAAAGAGAGAACAGACATTTTTTTCATAGCAACCGGTAGCATGCAGCTAGCATGCAGCTACATGCAAAGCCAACCTAACTAACCTAGAACTAACCTAAATAACCTAGAAAAAACTACCTCAGATGACAGTCCTATAACATGTTACACAATAAATCTTGTTTGTTCAAAAAAATGTGCATATTTCAGCTATAAATCAGTTTTACATTACTGCTACCATCATAGCTACCATTATAGCTACAGTCAGAAATAGCACGGGAGTAGCCAGAGAAAATACAGACACCAACGTCAACTCCTAATTACTCATCAGTAAAAACATTTCAGAAAAATATATGGTGGATAGCGAATGAAAGACAAAGATCTTGTGAATACAGACAATATTTCCGATTCTTTAAGTGTTTCACAGCGAAAACACAATATATCGTCATATTAGCTTACTACAATAGCAACAGCATTGACTCAAGGCAAACGGTAGCATAGCATAGCATAGCATAGCATAGCACAGTTCGACAGATATATATGAAATAGCATCCCAAATTGGGTCCTTATCTTTGTTGATCTTCATTCAGAATGTTGTACAATGGGTCTTTTGTTCAGAACCAGGTTTSTTTCGATCCAAAACGAACTATTTCCCTCTGGAATTYYCAAGCACACTTGCCTTCCTGTGCTAAKCTCTCCATCTTGAAAAAAATTCGTCCTACGCATCACGTATAAAATCCCGAATAAATTTAAATAATATAATTAAACTATATTTAAAAAACATACTTTAGGATGATATTGTGACATGTATCKAAAAAAATCGAAGCCAGATGTCATATTCATCGAGAACGACCGTTTTCCAGGTGGAGAGTCCTGMTCCYAGTTCGTGMRTCAGGAAAAAWAWWTTATTGCGGTCGTGTCATTCAAAGAAGGTGTATGCATTCTCTGAACGAGATATTCAACTGCTTTRTGTTCTCACTTCCGCATGAGACCCAGAGGAAGYTGCWRGASGTGTTTCTACAGTCCTAAGTGACATGACCTTTTATAGACAAGGTTTTGAAGAGCGACTTAGCCTTTGCAAATCTCACTTCCGGATAGGAAATGAGCTATAAAAAGGGTTCTGTTTCACCTAGAGACATAATTCAAACGTTTTTAGAAACTAGAAAGTGTTTTCTATCCAATATTAATAATAATATTCATATTGTACGAGCAAGAATTGAGAACGAGGCCGTTTGAAATGGCCACCTCTTTCCAGGGTACTCAAGGCTCCGCTTACAGCCATAAAAGGTTAAATGAAATTGGTATATGTTTTTATTTATCACACTTTTCTTTAACCATTTATGTTCTTTAATARAGGGCCGACATACAAGTTCCTTACTTTTTTCCCCTTCTACTTGCCTCATCCATTTTTGTGGTAATGCTGCAATTAATTGGTTGTAATTTTGGGTAGAGCAGACATTTCCATATGTCTGTGAAAAGAATTTGGTGCATTTTTCCCCATTTTCCATCCAGTTCGCTTTATTTTTATAATATATTACACTGGATCTTTCTTGAATAAGTTCCTTCATTTCTTTTTTTTTTTCCTCTAACTTATTCTGTGCCTCTATGGTACCGTTTTTTTTGCTATCTAACTGTACTGTTAGTCCTTCAATTTCCTTTGTTAATATGGACTCTTTTGATCTAAATTGCTTTTGTTTTATAGATGAGTACTGAATTGCATGGCCTCTAAAGGCACACTTAAAAGTGTCCCATACAATAAGGGGATCTGCTATAAAATCTTCTGTCCGAGTTCTAAACAATTGATCATCTAGTAGACTTTGATTAAATTTCCAATATCCTCGCCCATGTGGAAATTCTGTAAGAGAAATATATATGCCAATTATGTGATGATCCGACCGCATTCTATCCCCTATCAACACTTTTTTAACTTTTGGTGCTAGAGAGAATGGTATAAGAAAGTAGTCAAGACGACTAGCTTGATTCAGCCTCCGCCATGTATATCTCACTAAATCAGGGTATTTAAGTCTCCATATATCCACTAATTCCAATATATCCATGACATTCATGATTTCCTTAAGTGCCTGAGGGTGATAGTTTGTAGTGTGATTTCCTTTCCGGTCTATAGAGGTATTTAAGACCGTATTAAAATCTCCCACTATAATAATAGAGTCTAGTGTTGCTTGTAGAGTTGATAAATTCTTATATATATTTTCAAAGAAGCTTGGATCATCATTATTCGGACCGTATAGGTTAACAAGCCATATCTGTTTATTGTCCAATAACATATTTAAAATAATCCATCTACCTTGAGGATCTGTTTGGACAATTTGCACATTTGGATCAAAATTATTGTTAATTAAYACCATCACCCCTTTTGAATTTCTTTGCCCATGGGAGAAATATATTTTMCCCCCCCAGTTCTTTTTCCACAAAACTTKATCTAAAACTGTTGAATGGGTTTCKMGTAAACAATAGATATTATAATCCTTCTCTTTTAGCCAGGTAAATACTGATCGTCTTTTCTTATTATCTGCTAAGCCATTACAATTGTAACTGGCTATACTTATTTCACCACTTACCATAATGAGACACACGTTTCATTCTTTTAATCAGAATATATTTTTGTAAACGTACTATTAAAAAGTAACATAATGATTGAGTGTCTATATAGTTGTACCATGATATTTGCATTTCTTTGCAAGTAAACCTCCAATTGGTCCCTACTATTCCACCCGCTAAAAGGCCTCATCTCGAGATGGCTTGTCATCCCAATGCCCGGCAGACCACCCTCGACCCCCTGTATCCCATAGCCCTGAGCCGACTGGGATCCATTCTTTGAAAAGATCATACAGTGCCATTTACCGAATTGAAGTAAATCAATTGCCATATGCATTTCCATTGCCCTCACCTCGATTTGTATTATATATAGCTGTGGATCATCCTCTATTGACCCTAACATCTTTTACTTCTTCCTTCGCAACAGTTACACACATACACCCACACACACTCAGCCCTTACCCCCACACAACCATAAGCTCACTTTCTCAACAATTGCACCATCCCAGAGCCCAACTCAAGATGGGTCATGATTTACAAATGCTATTGCAGTTGCAGCTGCAGCTGCATGAGAAGGCCTGCAAGACCGCGCAAAAAATTAGCAAAAATTGAGAGATTTATTTACCATTGTCACATCCCAGATAATGGTGGTCAAATGTACACGTTATTCCTGAAACACCCACAATACGGCCACCCGTCATGACCATGTCCCCACGCATCTCCATGCAGTCCGACTTTGATTTTGTGCCGCCAGGGCCACAATAATATACCCCCTCTCTGAATGTCCGAGTGTGACCCCCTCCCCATGGGTTACTGCAGCTAGTGTTGCCAGCACTGCCACTGCCTGGGTCGGGGCACCCCACCGGAATCCCCACCGGCTAGGTACAAGGTCGTCAAGGTTCTCATTAGCAGCTTTGAGAATTTCCTTGTATATTATGCTCTCCCTTTAGGGGGCTTTGGCTTTGCAGGACCAACCCTGCCAAGCAGGCTCAGAATCTTGAGGGGGCAGTGATGCTCTTGGTCTCTGACCTCATTTTAGCTGCATACAGACCGCTTACAGCGAGCACATAAAACAGTTAGGGACTTCTCCTTAGTATCTGGGTCATTCAGGTGGGTGTCTAGGGTATAGGGTCATGGACCGTACCATTAAAATAGGATAATAAATAATTAGATATAATTTATTTATTTTTTAAATTAAAAAATGTAGTTCTCCATGATAGGACAATAAATAAATAAGACGTATAATTAATTATAAAAGTATATCCATCATCTGAACAACATTGAAAGCCCTCTCATACCCGGCTCACAGCAATACATTGGCTCTGGGATATGCAACCATTTCATTACTCACTCACTCAACTTTCCAAACATAACAAATAAAATAAAGAATAAACACAAACCATACCATCCACACATACTGTGCCTTCTGTTTACTTAGTTTTTATCTTCACTATGTAAAAATAGTGCTTGTGTGTTCAATTAGTTATATGTGAAGATTTATAGAAAAGCTATATTTTTTGTTATATTGTTACAATCAGTAACCGGGCTTGAATTGTGTTTATTGTCCTCGTCTATGAGAACTTTGTACATTTTAAAATAACCATGGAGTAGTCTTTGTGTCTCTGAACAACTGGTTATCAATATATAGTTTATCAACGACGAGAGCTACTCGTTTCGCTTTTAATCTATTTTCTTTGAAAATTGGATACAGAACTTTGCGCCGTTCTGCAATTTCCTTCGGAAACTGATCATTCATGCCAATTTTGGTCCCAGCAAGTCTTTTACCCAGGCTTTTAACCATTATTTTATCTTTAAATGAAGCAAATTTGGCAACAATTGGGCGTTCGTACCTCTGCCCTCTCTGTCCGAAGCGGTGAACACGTTCAAGTTGGATTTTGTCGATAACTTCGCGTGGAATCTGAAGTGCTGTAAGGAGTAACTCTCTAACTATAGATTCAGGAACTTCTCCTTCTTTTTCTTGGATACCTGTACCAAATTCTCTCTCATGGATCTAGTTTGTATGTCCAGTAAGGCTTCCTTCAGAACGGTGTTCTCCTTTTTAATTCCATTCATTTCGGTTTCAATCTTAATGACTGTCCCTTTTAGCTTGTGTGTTTCCTTCTCTAATGTCGCAGCTTTTTCATCACTCATCTCTAGGCTTGCCTTCAACTCTTTTATATCCTTACTAAGTAATTCAAGTATACCCAGTTTGTCATTTATTGATTTTAACAGATCGGTTTCGACCTTTACCATTCCCGGTGGTGAGAATATTAAATCATCAGTGTCTGTAGAAGAGTCACGTTTACGTTTTGTAATCGGTTCCCCTGTCTTACTCTTCGTCATGTTTGGTTGTTGCCTGTTTTCGTAATATTTGTCGATAAATGTCTCTAGTTTTAGGATTTGTTTTGTGTTATTGTCCAGATTGAAGGTTATCACTCACCAGATTATGTAGTGCTAATATTTTAGTCTAATTTAGCAGATAATTCGAATATTATGTTTTATCTTGAGGTGCTCTACATAAATCCCTTCAGCCCGCCATTACCCTTACGTTACCTTTACGTCATTACGTCACCCCCCTACTTTAGTTCTTTGTTCTTGTCGGTCTCATTTTATAAGATTGCTATTTGCTAGGTAAGTTAGTCTAGCCGGTTATCTAAACCTTGTAGTAATCATGGACAAATTACTGACTGAGCACACAAGGCAAGAGCCCTGACCTCTATGGGGCACACATTGATCATGGCAAAATGAGAAGAATCGCATTAGATTAGTTTTAAAACTGCGACATGTTCACTTTGCCCCGTATCAAAATATGTAGTATAGCAGAAAATGTGCTTTAAAACAGAAACATTTTCTCAACGCCCCATGGCAAAATGTGTAGAATTGTAGGACATAAACTTTAATGCTGCACATTTCTCTCTGCCGCCAAGAGGGGGCCACTAAAATGTTTTGCCCACGAAATGTGGGCAACCAAATCTTGCTTAACCACACGACGTGCTGAAAGTAAACGTTCCAGAAAGACACTTTAGCACCGTGATGTAACTTTGTGGTGTAAAACACAGGCGATGTGAACATGGGATGTGGCCTCAAATGAAAAGCTGTCTTTTAAATAACCCACTCTGTTAATATATAAAAATTATTTGTATTTAACCTGGCGATTCAGTTAGGAACGATTTCTTATTTGCAATGAAGCCCTACTGGGGAGCAGTGGATTAACTGCCTTGTTCAGAACAACAGATTTTTACCTTGTCAGCTCAGGGATTCGATCCAGAAACCTTTCGGTTACTGGCCCAACACTCTAACCACTAGACCACCTGCCGCCCCCCATAAATCTTTTGCATTGGCCGGGAATCAAACCTGGGCCTCCCGCGTGGCAGATATGAGTTGTCAGCAGTTGAAACAATAAGAAAGCTCTCTCCCTGCCACTGTTTCAGTAAAAGTTGAGGGATAGGGCTTGACAAAAGTAACCACTCAAATTCATGGACACAACTTTGGATGCAAGCAGGGCCATATCTAGCTTGGGGGCCTTAAGCAACCCTTTCACAGAAGTGTAGTGCAGTCTTGTATTTAGTATCTTTAGGAATAAAAAAACTGGTTCTCTAATTGTTTAAACGTTATATTGATTACACCGAACTTATCACAATTCCTCACTCTTTCTTTCATCACCAACACATGCCATGTTGAAATGTCTCAATTGACCAAAATGTATGTTTACATTATTTTTTACAACCTCTAATAAAACTTTCTCCTTAAAACGTATATACTGTACGGTGAGAGCAAGAGGGCATAAACAGCTGTAAAAAATACAGTAGTCTCTCCTCTTCAAATATATGGGTAAAGTAAAACAAGGAGGCTGGTCTTTGAAATGTGAAAGTGAAACCACTGTGGCTATTGGCTGTGTCAGGTCAAGATCAGCTTCTGAGAAAAGTACATAAGAAGCTGCCCAGTGTCTCAAAGTTCACTGTGTTATAGGTGTTTTAGTCCTTATTTTCACCTTCTCAGAGCGCTGACTGAACACAGAGAAGAGGGAGGGCAGAGGAAAAGGTTAGTTCAAATCTTGTTCACTGTGTAGGCTATTCTACATAGTACAACTCATTTTTTAGGCTTTGATTTATGTTGAAAACTAATGGATGAAACTGGATTGTTTTCAATGGGGTATTTGTGAGTAGGGTGATATATGCATGAGTGGGACACTTTCGGTAGATGATTATGTACACAATTAAAATCAGTCTACCCCTACTCAAGTGATGTTTATTTCATTAATTAAGGTCTTATCTCAAATAAAATTTTATTAGTCACATGCACCGAATACAACAGGTATTTTACCTTACAGGGAAATGCTTACTTACGAGACCCTAACCAACAATGCAGTTTCAAAAAAGGGGCATTTGGGCATTTTTATGATGAAACAAGTTGATCATGTATTATGTACAATCCCTAAAATAACATCAGACCCATACTTTTGCAAAAGCGTGGCTTTAAGTTGTAGTGGGACTCTTAATTAAGTCGATGAAGTGGGACACTGTTTTCTCATTAGAAATACATCAATGTCCCACTTCACCTGGCACTTGTAACTTTGTCGACGATTGTAGATAACACACTCTGTTTTTACCATTTTGTGACAATGACCTTGTACTAAACCATCTCCAAGCTATTGGGAAATGTATTTGGGGACATTCCAAGGTCTGGGTGAAAATCTAGTCAGCACAGCTTTTACTTGACCCTGAAACACCTCTATTATTCCCCAAATGCCCCTTTCATAACTTCAGCCTCCTTTCTTTTCTCAGTTTCTTACACTGAACAAAATTATGAACACAACATGTAAAGTGTTGGTCCCATGTTTCATGAGCTGAAATACAATATTCCCGAAATTTTCCACATGCACAAAAAGCTTATTTCTCACCAAATTTTGTCCAAAAATTTGTTTACATCCCTGTGAGCATTTCTACTTTGCCGAGATAATCCATCCACCAGATAAGTGTGGCATATCAAGAACCTGATTTAACAGCATGATCATTACACAGGTGCACCTTTTGCTGGGGACAATAAAAGGCCACTCTAAAATGTGCAGTTTTGTCACAGAACACAATGCCACAGATGTCTCAAGTTTTGAGGGAGTGTGCAATTGGCATGCTGACTGCAGGAATGTCCACCAGAGCTGTTGCCAGAGAATTTCATGTTAATTTCTGTACCATAAGCCGCCTCCAACATTGCAGTTCATCCAACCGGCCTCACAACCGCAGACCACATGTATGGAGTCGTGTGGGCGAGCGGTTTGCTGATGTCAACGTTGTGAACAGAGTGCCCAATGGTGGCGGTGGGGTTATGGTATTGGCAGGCATAAACTACGGACAACAAGCACACTCAATGGTAATTTTAATGCAGAGAGATACCGTGACAAGATCCTGAAGCCCATTTTTGCCCCATTCATCCGCTGCCATCACCTCATGTTTCAGTATGATAATGCATGGCCCCATGTCACAAGAATCTGTACACAATTCCTGGAAGCTGAAAATGTCCCAGTTCTTCCATGGCCTGCGTACTCTCTATTCCCAGTCATGTGAAATCCATAGATTAGGGCCTAATGAATTTATTTCAATTGACTGATTTCCTGAACTGTAACATTTTTGAAATTGTTGTATGTTGCATTTATATTTTTGTTCGGTGTTCATGTCAGTGAGTAGGCTACAGTTACATGCACACAATAATGCGATTATTGTGGATAGTGTGAAAGGTTGCGTCAATCAAATATGGTATCAGGATAAAATGTGATTCAAAGTCATCGAATATACTTTAAGTATTTTTATTTAACATAAGCTCAGAATGGTAAATGCAATTTTCGTATATACGGGTTCACTGTATCACCACGCAGGGTAAAGCAGGGAACTGACTGAAATAGTACAGACATCTTCTTTTATACTGTGACAGTGGTATTTCCAACTTTAGAGTTGGCCTGTCACACTAGAGGCTTAGCGTGGTTTAAACTTGCTAGCCTATCGGTGGTGCCCAGACACAGCACTCGGGATTCAAATGTCCGGAATGGTGTTTGTGAAGATTGAGCTGATTTGTTGGTTTCTACACATTCCTCAGTTCCTGTTTTCTTGTTATTCAGCATTTTTCCATCTTGTCTCAACCTTGTGGTTTGCACAGTCGACACCCTAGATTAACAACAGCTTTTCTGCAGTCACGCTATGTTTTGTGATTAACATGTCCTTTTTCTATAAGGCATATATTTATGTTAAAAAGAGAACAAAACCATCCTTCACAATCCCCCTTTTTACACCCCTCGCGGGTGTAAATACTAAGAAAAAGGTACCATCACATTCAATGATCGAGACACACATACCAGGTGTTAGTTAAACCCGGGAACTTTAAACCCTTAAAGACCATTCAGAACACAGCTCTTTTTTATTGGTTTATTGGTTATTTTATTTTATGATTCCACTTTTTGACACCCGCAAGGGTGTCACTCACCAAAAACAACATTATTGATATTAGAAAACACACAGAGTATATTTGTAGAAAACATTAAAACCATCTGGTCCTCCCTGCTACACCTATCTTGTACCAGGATCTTTAAACCTTCACATAAGGGAGGACAAGTTCTTACATGTATGTTAGTTACATTAAGCTACTGATTATCAACTTTTTCATTCCACAACCTCACCCACAGCGAACCAAGGATCATCCTCAGTCAGCCCCATTTTTCTCCGGAAGTTAGACTCAGTGTCAGCGTCTCCTTCCGGAGCCTCAAGCAATGGCATCATACCTGAAGCCCGCGCCACATCTGTAATAGATTTCTTCAAACAGGGTATGATGCAAGCGGCACAGCACATCAGCATAAGGAATACAACAATGAGGGTCAGAAATCCAGTAACCATCAATGCAGCGTACTTACCGAACCAGCCACCCAGCCAGGAGAACAGTCCCCCTCCTCCACTCCAGCCAAGCCCTTCATTTCCACAGATAGTTTATCTAGACCACTTAGAGCTTTTGAAATGCTTCCATCAGGGCTGGTGTTATTAGGGATGAAAATACAGCATTGTTCCCCAAACATTTTACAGACCCCTCCCTGACTGGCAAGGAGCATGTCCAAAGCTAGCCTTTTCTGTCTGGCAGTTCTAGAGGTAGCCTCCAATTGTTCAGCCATACCTGTGAGTGCAGTGTGGGTGTAATTAACAAAACGTTGCTGATTGTAATAGATATAATTGATCCAGGCAGTTTGTTTAGCATCAACAATGGCTGGGCCAATAATGGGCAATAAGTACCACAGGCCATCATTCCGGTTTAGTGCCTGGAATTCGTGCCTAGAGCAAAAGGGTGTGTTGCCAGAACAGGTCTAGCATGCCCACAGATAACACAGTCTTTTCTGTTGAGTGTTTTAGCTGTATACCTCATGTAGGCTAACCACATATTTTCCCTCCCCTCATAACCAGTTTCAGTGCCTAATTGGTCACTGTCTGTGATATCCTTAACATTTATTACCTGCACCGGGTTCAATATTTTAGTTGCTGGATTTAGAGTTGGACCTGGAGTGGTGGAGTAGTTCGACTGTCCCTGTTCAGTGGGAGCTGGTGGCGGTTTTGGCAGCACGGTTATGGTTAACATTCCCATCGTATCCGCCCCGTTTCTTTCCAATCCCAGGGTATAGGTACCTGCATCAGAGAGCTTAATAGACTTGGTGGTTAATAGGATTTCATCACCTTTACAAACATCAGACTGCCCCTCACTCCTTCCCCAGATAATGGAAAACCTGTCTACTTTTGTCGGGTCCCCTATGCTGTACGGGTAACCCCTCCTCCATTCCCAATAAGGACCCGTATTTGTAATCATGTAATCCCAATAAGCACACCCATGCCCATTACACAGGTACACTGGCACCCTCCTATACACAGGTGTTAAAACCAAACACTTTGGCTCAATTCTCCTGATTCCACAAATATCTCAATTTCTTCCCTGCTTATCCAGATTTAGTGATCCTTCATGCTTGGTTAATACAAAATCCTCATCGTCTAAACTATGGGTCAGGTTACCCTCTTTAGCCTTCTCTGGGGGCCCATGGTGTATCAGGAATATGGCTCCCACAATCAGACAGCTCAGAACAACCAGTTCTGTAAAGCCCCACCCTCTCCCAGAGAACACATCATRAGCCAGAGGCCAAGCCACACTTTCACTTCTATGAACGCTCACAGCGGGGAAAGGTCGGGTATAAGGGAATCTTCAGTAGAGAGTTGGCCCCCAGTACCCTGTTGGTTCTGGTTCTGCTCCTACCCCTGTGATTGTTCGACAGTGTCAGTGTGTCTTACCCTCCTACAATGTGTGATATGCCCCCAGGTAGCTCTTTCAGCTATTCTCACCGCAAAGGCTGTCACCAGGAATACTTGGTATGGCCCCTCCCAACGGGGCTGCATTCCACCTATTCTCCTCATGGACTGGATTGCCTGAATCACCTTCTCCTGTAATTCACCTGTAGTGCATAAAATATTGGACATACAGGTTTGGTTAACAAACAATTTCTCATTTATTCTATCTGATTATATCTTCTTCTTTGCCTACTTGTTCTGGTCCCTAACTCTGTCATTCTATTTGTTCTATCTGATTAGCTAGAATGTCCTCTATTATTATCCTAGTAAACCAATTCTAGGGATATTCAACTAATAGGCCACACTACAAATAGGCCACACCTTTTGATACATGGCTCCGCCCTTGTATCAATACTGGCGCAAATCTAACAATTCTCTTTCAAGTTTCTTATCTACTTTAAGAGTTCTCTGTGCTGCTTTGTATGGTCACCTTTTTTATTTCACAGGCCCTAGTCAATGCTACTATTTCAGCCTGTTGTGCTAAACTTTCTCCTCTCTGCTCTCAAACCTTCAAGGTCTCAGCAGTGTGGGGAGGGCCCCTCTGTCTGCCCTTTCCCCGATCTGTCTGTACCTCTGTCTCATAACAGTCAGTAACAACTATGTGTTGTTTCCAAACATTAACTAAGTGTCTCACTGTTTGGCTTTATCTGAACTGATGGAATTTAAAAAAAAAACATGTCTATGGTGGCAATTTCTAAAGTCCTTACATAGGTTAAATAAGGTTATCTCGATCCTATCAATATTGCATAGTATGGGATCCATTATCTACAGTAATTACCATCCCTAAGAACTGCAACATTTTTCTTTTCATAATAAATTTAATGTTTATAAAATTACTATGTTCCTACCTTCATCTTTTTTCCTGCCCTGTTGGTTTAAAATATGTCCTAAATACTTAACATGAGTCTACCTTTTCTAAAAACGTATCCTAACTAATTTTCTCACCGTATTCATCTAAGAAAATATAATACACTATAATATCAATTTCACCACCTTGTTGTATTAAATTACCTTAAACTCAGTATTACCAATGACCTTAGATTCTCCATCCAAATGGCTTTCCAATGTGGCTGATCAGACCACAATGGAAAGTTATGATAGAAGTCATAAGTCATACCACCACTTCAAAMAAGTGTTCCTTACTACATTAAACAAAATAAAGAACCCAAACCYGTCAGGGAACCAATCCATTTGAGTACCGTTATGGTGTATTCTACTTTATGACACAGTTTTACGTTAGTACTCAAGATATCACAACGTTAGTTAGCAACAACCAAACCTTTAAGTCTATCGCAAGCTTTCCAACTTTCTCTACTCCAACTTTTTAAAACACCATGTACCTCGCTAAATTTTATAACGTATGTCAGTCAATCCATAAGAATAATAACATTTCAGATGGGCACAACTCTATCGTATCTCTCCGTTATTAACTGTCTTCTATGATTTAGTAATTTAAATAGACTCCAGTCCTCTATACCATTATTTCAGCAGACATTAGGCAAACAACGTATCACATCGAAATCGCCTCGCTATTATTTAGAATGGATTAGTCTTTCAATTTAACCTAAACAAGCTATTAAAACGTTCAGTTTATATCCTAAACAAACACTAACTAACCGTATCTCTCCTGGCAAAAACACTATCAGTATTGAATAACAACCAGAATTAATTTAGTCTATCGGTGCCAAGGCTGAGATATTTGGAGGCGCAAATAACCCTATTATTATAATTCTCTGATGAGACAATTCCCAGAAAATAGCCCTATTTTAAAGGTCCAAGCGTTTCCCCAGCAAGGATTCTACTTATTCTCTCTCTCTCGTTCTCCTCTGTATGTCCCCTTACCTTGTAACCTTTTTTTCCCGGGATTCAGACAGCCGGTATTTAACCCTCGACCTGCTGTTTCAAATGACTATCTGCGCCTTTCTTTTGACTGTCTCTATACACTTCTCTCAACTTTCTCTACCTCTATTCCCTTTCTCAATAAGTTTGCTAAATCCTGTCCTAGTTCGGTTAAATCTTTCCTAACTTTCCCTAGAGTAGCAATACTTATTCGATTCCTGTTGTCCACTCTCTCTCTCCCTCTCTTATTCTGGCTTCAGACAACCACACCTAGCGGGGGTCTAGCCCCTCTACTTCTCTGTCTACTTCCCTATATTATCTCCTCATGCCTTATGCATTTGCCTTATCACTAATTCTAATTTTTCTACATCTAGCTTCTCTCAAATTCATACTTCTTTCTCCATTTTGGTAATTAGATTTACCTCTCATCCCCGGTTAATTCCGGGACCTCCTTTGAGGATTTACTACCCATGTTTGATAAATCCTTGCCGTTCCTAGTCACTATGGCATTTACCACTATCTATGTGTATATATTTCTATGGTGTGTATCTGGTCTCTATGATCTATGTGTGTGCCATAAAGAGGAACAGAGCTTCTTACTGTTATCTGATTACTATAACTATGTTCTATGGTATATCAATATCCTACCGGGTTCCCCGTCTACTGGGAGTCCGTCAGGCGCACTACTACTGCCTTCCTCTATCCACTCTCTGTATAGTTTTTCTCCTTTCTTRTTCCATTCCTTTCCCTCTTTACCGCCATTTATCTCTAAAGGTGGATTTCAATGTCTTCAACACTTTTTCAACATTTTGGTGCTCCTTGATAGGGTTTTTATTTGTCTCCTGGGGTAAGTTTAAATAGGAATATAGTTTTGATTTTTCAAATTGGGCTCAACTAATTTTTATGTCTCTGAAACAGTAATTATTTAACTGGACACGGGAGAATAGGGTAATCCACCCGTCAATCACGGCCACACCCAGTGGGGAATGTACAAATTGTATCATGTCCCCCGTATCTAATATGTACCTTACTTTAATACTCATCAATCAAGTTAAAAAGTCAATTTCCCACAATACCCAATGCTAGATTCAATGTTGTGGAAAAATATACGGATTTGGTAATTATTGTCAAATGTTGAATATACAGGTTTGGTAATTTTAGCAAATGTTCTAATAGATTAGTACAGTTCAAATCAGGATATGCGTTTACATAGGAATATACGTTCACAGAGGTTTTAGGGCTTAAATGGGCTCACTTAACTTTCTATTAATCTAACAATGTACATGGACTCACTTAACTTTCTATAATTCTAACAATATAATTCTAACAATATAAACACACACTCCTTTAACTGTGTCACTCACTAGTTAGATCAGATTGAATTTTCAACTAAAAGGGAAAAACAAGGTTATTTTCGCCAAATATACCTTTCAATTAATCACAGTCACACCCAATGGGGAATGTATAAATTGTATACATTCAGGGCCAATCTTAACGTACTTTACTGTATCACTTTTCTCGTATTTCATGCACACCTCCTCAATATTCAATGATATAACTCTGTTACGGACATGTCATCCGTCGGTCCGCGACCTTTAAAAATCATTCTCACCGATACCAGCTCCAACTGAAATATCTAATGTACTGCAGTCACTTGGCAGTTTCAGTTAATACAACGCAGACATCTCATCTGAAGGTCCCTGACCTCATTCAAACTGATACCAGCTCCTACTGAAATATCAAGTGTAATTCTTTCATGCGATTTGAGCGTCTCTAAATCTTCATTCACACCAGTAAGCTTCAACTTACACCATACAAACTCGGCATCTCACCTTAACACACTTCATTCACTGTTGTATTAATACCCACCCTCACTCATGCTTTTGGACATATAGCCCATTGGGCATCTCACCCTTATTCATACACGCTTGGCATCTCACCCAGTACATCACATTTGTTCGTTATATCATAGAATACCTGGCCAGTCAAAATTGCATTCACCACTATGTATTCCTTATGATTTTTTACCAATATAAACTAATAACTTTTGGTAACTTATATCAAACAGGTATCTCACAAAACTAAATTTGGATAATGCCAATGTGCAGAACTTTAGTTTTTCACAATAGGTATCTGCTTACCTTTTTTTTTTTTGGTTGACCGGTCTTTTTTGTGAGAAACACCGTTCGACAACAGTAATGGTCAATTTGCTGGCACGCCAATGTCCAGCGAAGTCCTTTCAACCAGATCACGTCGTCGGTGTCACCATGTGAAAGGCTGCGTCAATCAAATCTAGTATCAGGATAAAATGTGATTCAAAGTCACCGAATATACTTTAAGTATTTTTATTTAACATAAGCTCAGAATGGTAAATGCAATTTTCGTATATACAGGTTCACTGTATCACCACGCAGGGTAAAGCAGGGAACTGACTGAAATAGTACAGACATCTTCTTTTATACTGTGACAGTGGTATTTCCAACTTTACTGTGACAGGCCAACTCTAGAGGCTTAGCGTGGTTTAAACTTGCTAGCCTATCGGTGGTGCCCAGACACAGCACTCAGGATTCAAATGTCCGGAATGGTGTTTGTGAAGATTGAGCTAATTTGTTGGTTTCTACACATTCCTCAGTTCCTGTTTTCTTGTTATTCAGCATTTTTCCTACACATTCCTCAGTTCCTGTCTTCTTGTTATTCAGCATTTTTCCATCTTGTCTCAACCTTGTGGTTTGCACAGTCGACACCCTAGATTAACAACAGCTTTTCTGCAGTCACACTATGTTTTGTGATTAACATGTCCTTTTTCTATAAGGCATATATTTATGTTAAAAAGAGAACAAAACCATCCTTCACAATAGTCAGATTAATATAGTAGTTCGGTTAAAACGTTTACATGCATTGCAAGAAGAACAATTTACATGGACACATCTGAAATCAGGCAAACTGATGGCACTCAGATAACAGCCGAAAATTACCAATCAAAATAAACGTTCTACCACCGAAAACATGTTATTTTTGGGAAGCATATTTGATTCTGAGTTCGGACATATAAAGTTTGCATGTGAAAACTACTTCAGTTGTTCCGAACTCTTCACTTGCACTAAAGAGGAGGAATGCTCGGCTGGTGCTAGCGCATGCGCAGATTAAACACCACTGGAACGCCGCATAAAGTGCTTACATTGGTGGTGCGCAGATGAGCAACACTGTACATGTCTGTAATTATTAATAACATCCGCAACCGCCTGACTATATGTGATAAAGTGACAATCTGAGGCCCGACCCTAACCCACTAAATAAACCCTTGTTCACCAGAATAATGTCACAAATGATAGACTAGATTGAAGCATTTATTCTATCGGTAAAGTTCTCTGTCATTGCTGCTACTTTCGCGGATCAGAGGCGTTTAGGGACCGGAACAAAATGCAATACATCTAAAAAAGTTATCAGTTTGACCGGTGGTATGGAAATAGAAACGGTTCTGATAATATTTCAGTTCGATTTGGAGGCTAATTTTATGTGGTTGAAATACTATCAGCTTGTATGATGCTGATAAAGATAGCACACCTCTACATGGTTAGAGTTAGGTGAAGGGTTAGTGAAAAGGGATAAGTTTAGGGGAAGGTGAAGAGTTAGCTAACAGGCTAAGTAGTTGCAAAGTAGCTAAAAAGTAGTAAGTAGGCTAGTTGAAAAGTTGCATATTAGCTAAAATGCTCAAGTTGTTCGGGATGAAATTCGAACTTGCAATCTTTGGGTTGCAAGACAACTTTTGTTTTTACCTTAAGTAAAACCATCTGTCTTATGTAACCAGACCAAACATAACATATCACACTAATATCAGAGTCCCGGATATACATTGACTATGTTAGTCTAGTCTATACCTAACTCTATTTCAAATTCTTAATATATTGGAGCCTATATTTTTCAAATCTGTAACATATACATTGCATTTGGAAAGTATCCAGACCCCTTGACCTTTTCCACATTTTGTTAAGTTACAGGCTTATTCTAAAATTGATTAAATAAATGTTTTCTTCATCAATCTACACACACACAAAATGACAAAGCGAAAACACATTTCTAAAAACCTGTTTTTGCTTTGTTATTATGGGGTATTGTGTGTAACCCGCCCGCCTAGAAATAAATTGTACAAGAATGATACATTTATGGATTTTTAAGGTAGCCTATTGTTTTGTCCTTATCCGCCCGCCACGCACCCTCGCTTCATCCACACAATATTTAATGACCCTAAACTCATCTACGGGTTATGAGGCAACCCGCGCATCACTAGTTTACATGTCCTACAAATTCGAAAGATTACTCAGAAAACCAGGTGTTTTAAGCTTACTTGATTAAGATAAACAGAGTAAGGTGTTTACGCATACATGACTATTGCATAATCTGCCTACTGCAATAATCAGTTTAGCCTAATATAGAATTATTACGGTGCAAATACATTTCCCCATTGTCCTTCCTTTCTTTCCCTCCCCTTTTTATTTCCCTTTAATTCCTTCCACTCATCCTATGCGGTTTATGTGCTCGGCCTATTTAGCATTTAGACTCGATTTTGAGATATTATGAACAACTACAACAACATATTCCAATGTACTTTACAATATCTAATGAAGGAAATTACATTTTAAATGATTATTATAAAGGTTCATTTTGTGTATAGTTAAAAAATGTACCTAGTCCCACTACTCAAACTCCATTTGCGGGAAGTGGGACAGTAATATAAATCTAATTTTCATAAAATATAAAAGCTGTTTACATGACTGGTTATTATGTTTCAAATCACTATCAAGCACTATTAATTTTAACACCAAAAGCTAGATTGTTCAATGATAATAATTGACAGAATGACAAACTTATCATTCTAGCGCAAGGTATCATAGTATGGCAGGTTTTAAATGAACACATTACATTTTAAATTATATGGTGTAAGACTGGTGTAAGGCTGTTTTTCCCCAACAGATTCTGAATAATGGGGGCCTCGGTGTCTATAAGGAACCAAACCCCTTACACTTGGCACTACGAACTTGTCGGAGACGTAAGTATCTGAGTCACTGTAAAATCATGATAGTTAAAAACGTAGTGTAATGCTGTGACACTACTGTTGCTAACGGGAAACTTTCTTACAGACAACAAAATCAATAGAATTTAAATATGGCAAGGTAATTGATAACGGCAATAATGTAATTTTGAGTGTAATTTTGAGTGTAAGGTGCTCTGTGAAATACCTGATCATGATATTTATAAACCTAGATTATTGGCTCTTCCCAATGCTGACATGCCACAAAGGAAGGAAAACATCATGAAGAGCTGAACTAATAATGACAGTGTTGATAGAGTTGAATTCTGTTGATGTTGTTAAWATGAATYAAGTCYMCCCATTGTGTATGATAATGCCATTTTGRTGAGTATAGACTACCTTTAAGTATTGTGGACTACCTGAAAGTGGCTGTTGGCAGTAAAAGCCAGAACGCTTATCAATATTGTCCCTGTGTCAAAATGAAAACCAGTGTAATATCAGACCTGGACCTTTTATTTTGAGATCAATCTCGAAAATTGTTGAGCATTAAGTTGGATCGCTGAAGAATAATCTTTACACATAAAATGTATATCTGGTATTGCTTTCTGTTTTCCAGGGAGGTGGCAGTGGCACGTTGCATGGCATGGGTAGTGTACAAAGACAACTCAACTCTAGATGGGTCCATTGCTACCTAAAGTTAAGATATGACAATCACAGTAGCAACTCCTTCTCATATGAATTCAACAGTCACAAGCAGAACGGGAGTCAAACATTCACTATTATAGAAACCAGTGACCGTTCACTTATTCAACTACTGTGCGACGCAGAGTCTAATAGTCCAACATGTCCAAACTATGGTAAGTCCATCACATTCTTACAAATCTGCTGAGCTACATTATCTTGTTCAAAATGTTCCATTTGGAAATAAACCACATATCCTCAATACATCATATATTAGCAACTAGTATTTGCAACTGAGCCAATTAATGTAAAGACTATTCCTTACAGTATACACATAATATAGTATTGGTTCAGCAAATAGCAGTATTGGCTCAGGGCTGCTATATATCTTATTGATCAGTATTTTGTTTGAACAACATTGGCTGTTGGCTACTACGTCTCAAATGCCACCTTATTTGTACACATTGTCTCTGGCCAAACGCTGTGCACTACATAGGGAATATGGTGTCATTGTATTCATCCATCAGGGAAGCAAGAGGAAGACCGTATCCGTCAGCAGCAGGAGGAGATGGAGCGGCGAAGACAGGAGGAGCAACGAAGACGACAGCAGCAGGAGGAGATGGAGCGGCGAAGACAGGAGGAACAACGAAGACGACAGCAGGAGGAGATGGAGCGGCGAAGACAGGAGGAGCAACGAAGACTACAGGAGGAGAAACGAAGCGACAGCAGGAGGAGGAGATGGAGCGGCGAAGACAGGAGGAGCAACGAAGACGACAGCAGCAGGAGGAGATGGAGCGGCGAAGACAGGAGGAACAACGAAGAGACACGCAGGAGGAGGAATGGAGCGGCGAAGACAGGAGGAGCAACGAAGACGACAGCAGGAGGAGATGGAGCGGCGAAGACAGGAGGAGCAACGAAGACTACAGGAGGAGCAACGAAGACGACAGCAGGAGGAGGAGATGGAGCGGCGAAGACAGGAGGAGCAACGAAGACGACAGCAGGAGGAGAGGAGACGCCAGGAGCAACTGGAGAGGGAGAGGACGATCCAGCATGAAATCGAAAGGGAGAGTGAACTTTCGGGTAAGAAGGTGTCAAAGGGACGAGAAAAGCTGAGACAGAAGCTGAGTCTAAAAGGACAACAGCGCCATCACCAGCGTACACAAGTACTACACCAGATGATAGCAGATGACGCAGCAGCATTCAGAAGGGATGAGGTATGAGATATTAAGGGTTGTAGAATGGGTTTTATTTCGCATTAATGATTTTGTGTTTCACATAAATGTTGCGTTACCTTAATGGTAAACATATTATATATTTCTGAAAATACAGTTTCTTCATATTTACATACAATTGCCAATTTACATGGAACCATCACTAATAGAAAAAGTGTTTATAGTATGACACATACATCTTTTAGTGCATCTGTACTAAAATATTAATTTTCTTTGCACTTTTTTTGTGTTGGGACCATTTCATTCTAGCCAGGGGACTTGAAAAATAAGTTTGAAGAACTTCTGAATAAATACGAGATCACTGAAGACAAAAGCATGCAAGAGGACAAACTTGAAAACCGAATGAAAAATCTTCAGAATGAACTAACCCTTCAATACTTTGGAGAGCCTCAACRGTCCATCTGGTGTCAGTTGACCATAGATCGTGCTATCAGCCAAGGAGAGKAATCGCTCACTGAGCAGTTTAGCATCCTCACGGCTGTGACAGAGCTAACGTTGACCAACGACTCGGACACAGACAGTAAAGAGGACCAACTACCTGACTGGGACCAGAAGTATGACTTTCTCATCCGTCTTCTTGAACAGCTGTACAGCACAAATCCCACAGTGMCTCAAKAACTTGTTRTGAGCATTCTTGACGTGTTCACAGAGGTGTCAGAGAAAAACAAGGGGCTCCTTAGTCAAATTCTCTTCAACATGATCTGGACACCTTCAGAAATTCTGCTCTTCTTGCAAGGTGTTTCAGGCATAAACCAAGAGTTAGCAACCTCGATCCTTCATACTGTGCGGACAAACAAGCTGGATCTTCTCTCTACTCTCTCTGCCCTGAAAGATAAAGACCCTGTCAACTCTCTAAAAAGGTATTCTGAGGCAGAAGGYGACAAGGATYCRGACACCATTGTGAATGAAATGCAAAATGAAAAGTACCCAGAGAWAATATTGTRCATAATGAAYGAAATTCTAGGATATATGACAGAGGAGCTTCCAAAACATGCAAAGGAGGACTTGGATCAGGTAAAGATAGAGGAAGCAAAGCAGATGATCAAGTCACTGGATTTTAKTWACCCTGACCTTGCTGTTCTCAAGGAGGTCCTAATAAGGATGTCTATTGCTGTGCAAGACTGCTCAACCATTMACACTCAAAACGGTAAGAAAATAGAAGGCTACRTTCCCCGACTCACTCAGTTGGCATCACTGCTCATGCTCCTTCTACCAAASTTAACAGGGAAAAAAGGTATCCTTCTGGAAATRGGCACAGGTGAAGGAAAATCWTGCATCTTGGCTATGTTTGCCACCATCCAGGCRGTCCGTGGCACTAAGGTTGACGTTGTGACCAGTTCTCCAGTCCTTGCTCGCCGAGACCAAGAGGAGTGGAAGAAACTGTATGACATGTTTGGTGTCACATCCTCTGTTGTGCCACCACCACAGATACAGGGAAGCTCCCCTGAAAGCAGGGATAGTAGGCTACAGGAAGCTTACAGGAAACAATTAGTTTACGGAACCGTTGGKAGCTTTGCAGCAGACGCATTGAGGCAGGAATTCGAGAAGGAGACCACACGTGGGGAGAGGAGGTTCGACATGGTGATTGTGGATGAAGTGGACTACATGACTTTGGACAATGGAGTTCAGGTGACGTTTCTATCCCACGAGGCAAGTGGCCTGAGGCACCTCGGACAGGTCCTTGCTAGCATATGGGCCATGGTATCTATGTGTCAGCCAATTGAGATGGAAGATACTGGAGAGATTGAGTGGGCAACTGGAATCCAGCATTTTCACAAGGCTGCAAAGTTAGCTGTTATCGGTCCAGCGACATCTAAAGAATTCTCTGAATTTCACATTTTGGAAGCCGGAGTGGAGTTGGGTATCTATTCAGATGAAGATTTTGACATGTTCATGCAAGCTCTAGAGAACACAGAGAAAAACGATACAACGGAGAACAGGATAACTGTCGATACATTCATGGCCAAAGTTGGAATTACTCAACAGTGTGATCTGCTCACCATCATGGAGAAAGCACTGGAGAATGATGTGGCCATTGACTGTTACTCTGTGACAAACAATAAAGCCGTGCTGGTTGAGGAGAAAAAGTTGCACAACAACCCTGATATCCTGGAAATCAAAATGCTTCTCCTCGAGAATGGACGAGCCAGCGAGATCATACCTGAAYACAAACTCATTAAGGCAACWGTCTCTGAGCTGAAGTCTAAAATCAAATATTCTGGCAACTCTCAGTCAAACTCAGAGTTTCTTGTGATCCCCTCTTTCCTTGAGAAATACCTTGAGAATCGGTTACCAGTCTTTGTGGAAAACGCCCTGAAAGCCATCATGATGACACAAGGCAGAGAGTACATGATTGATCAGARGTTGGAAGCTGTCGAAGACAAGCAACTCTACCATGCTATCATCCCAGTGGACTTCCAGGCCAGTGGAGTGTTGGAGAAGAACAAACGCTGGGGGGACGGCCTMCAGCAGTTTCTGGAGATGAAACACCAGCTGGCAACCACTCCTTTGTCCAATGTGACAAATTACCTATCAAACTTCCATTACTTTCAAAAGTACCTCAATMGGAATGGGATATTTGGTGTGTCTGGGACATTAGGGGGCAATGCCGARAKAGATTTCCTTGCAAGGCATTATGAAACAGACAGCTACACAATACCAGCTCACCGCCATAAGAAAGTTGTTGAGCTTCCAGCAATTCAGGTCAGTGGGCAAGCCCAGTGGATGGAGATCCTCTGTAAGACAGCAATGAGAGTGGCAGAAAGTGGTCAGGTTGTCTTGGTCGTATGTGAAGATGTCAAGACCGCAAACGAGCTTCTGAAGAAAATCGAGAGCGAGAATCCACATCCCCCCATCACATTATACACAATCAGTGAGAAACACAACATTGAGAGTACCAAATTCAGAGGGGGACATGTCATCATAGCCACAAATCTAGGAGGTCGTGGAACAGATATCAAGGTTGATCAGGATGTCAACATACGTGGTGGCCTCTTCGTCCTCCTGACACATTACCCTGGCAYTCGCAGAGTGGAGAAACAGGTGTTCGGAAGAACTGGTCGGAAGGGAAACCCGGGCATGGTCCAGATGATCCTCTGTGGGGATAACCTTGCCCCAGCATACCAGGGCCAGCCTGTGGAGGTCATGAGACAACTGAGAGAGGAGTACGAAGTCCAACGCATCAAAGATATGGAGACAGTTGAGCTTCTAGAAATAAAAATAAAAGAGGACCTGTTTGGCACGTTTTGTGAATTTCTTGACAAGTTTGTCTGCAACTTCACAAAACAGGAGAGACTTGACCTGTCTGGAATGGGGCCGAATGATGTCCCGGAATGTTTTAAAGATAAAGGCCCTAAGTTTGATTACCAGCCTGCAGTCAATGCTTTGAAAGAAACATGGGCATTGTGGCTTACCCTTCACGAAGAGCACATCCGTCAGCACGAAGATATCAGTGTTCTTAAAGCAGACCTTCTTGAGCATATCACAAATAGGGGCAACATGCTGCTGAATGGAAAAAGTCAAAACTTCTATGACCACATTAAGCAGGCTACCGGCAGAACAGACTTGCACCTCCGCAACAAAAGTAAGTGTGACTATGAAGCAAAGTCCTACTGGAAAGATGTTGAGGAATGTGACCCATTTTACAGTGCCGTGGCAATGTACAACCAAGCTTTCATCACCATCAACATGGGCAAAGATGGCTACAAAACAGAGGCACGGYAATTACTGGAAAGGGCAAAGACATCTGTGAATGTTTACTTGTCAGAAACCACAAATACCATGGTTTCTTTTCAGATTGCCACAAGAGGCAACTTTGAACCACATCATGAAGGAGAACGCAACTTTCTAAAGCAAATAGATTCCAGGATGAGCATTCACAAAGCTTGGATACWTAACATTGACCTTGCAGTAAATAAACTTAAAGAGCTTGAGGGTGAAGGRACYGCKYTAACAGAYGTATCCTCAGTGTACAGCCTCTCAGAAAATCAAGACTACATCACAGGAAATGAACRCACGGCCTTGTATGACAATGGCCTGAGCATTGTGTTTGAGGTGAAAAAGAAGCCAGAGTTCTGCTTTGACGCTTTGATCTGTTTCTTCATCGGTATGTGTCAGGTCATCCTTGGAGTTCTGGTTTGTGCCCTGTCGTTTGGCGCTGCAACCCAGATTGGCTTCAGTTTCATCTCTGAAGGAGTCTCTGACATGATTGAAGGGATATCTGGCATGATATTGGGCACATTCGATTGGGCTCAATGGGCCATCTCCAAAAGCATCAGCATTGGGATGTCTCTGCTCTCCGCGGGGTTCAGCTCCATTAATAAAGTTGCCYRCACAGCATATAAAGTCCTCAATGGTACTAAGAAACTCTCATCTGCTGCAAAGGAAATCATTGGCACAGGAAAATATGTTTTCAAGTCCGCACAGGGAGCAGCAAAATCTATCTCCAAAGAAACAATTAAGACTGCAACAAAGAAACTGGCATCCCCTACAAACATGCAGATGTCTCTAAAACACYCAACCAAGTACGCATTTCAGGAGGTAGGGAAGCAGGGTGTAATCAKWGGKATTAACTACGRCATRGATGCTGGAATTGYGGCCATCTTTAAAACAATTTTAGAAAAAGCTTTCAAAGACATGGTCAATTCAACAGTCAAAAAGAATGCCGAACTAGATCTTAGTRTCACTGAGTACATTAGCTCTGCAGTACCTAAAGGAGCTTTGCAGAACCGCAGCAACTATAAGATTGACTCAAAGCTTGAACAACAAATGAAAGATTTAGTTCAAGATATGACAAAAGAACTTATTCCTGGCCTCATGACTGATGCCACCACATCCCGAGTCAGTAATGTTATCAGCAGACTCTCTGAGGTGTGCAATAATGCAACTGACCTTGTGGGAAAAAGTGGGACAGGTTGTATTGCAAAAGGAGTCAAAATAAGTGTAGAAATAGCTAAACACACCACAACCTTGGTCCAAATGATTCGGTCCATTCCTACAGAACATGTCATCAATGACATATTTGTTATCAAATTAATAAAAGAAATTGAAAAGCAACAAAAAAATCTGGACCAGTATGACCAAGATGGCAGACATGACTTACCAGATGTGATTCGCCTGAAGGATGAGTTCCTAAGCTCCATTTCTGAAAGTGTCTCCGAAGCGTTCATAGATGCTTGTGCTGGTCATATGTCCTCTTTTGTGACGGGACTATTCAAGAAGAAGCTCAATAGAGTCACTGGAAAGGTGGCTGACAATGTACTTGGCAGACACAAAACTGAGGGCTTTTTCCAGGACCGGCAGCATAAACATGATATGAAGTCAGTCAGTCAGAAGACTGGGAAAGCTCTGTCAGAGACTGAAACAAAAGAACTTCTGGACTATGCAGAGAAGATTGGTGATGTTAATCGACCAGCCTCGGCCCTGGACATTTATGTCCTCACAAACAGTGACCTCCTTCATGGTAAAGGCATCCAGTTCAAAGTGGTGGATCAAGATGGGACAACACTCTCAGAGGAGTCCTACCCGGGAACAAACAGCTCAGCCGGCCAAATCACTCTACGGCTGACCAAAGAGCCTGAGAAAACACACAGGTATTTGTCCTAAACTGTTTGCTAGACCTTCATCAACAATAGTACACATTTCCCCAAATTAGGATCTCTCCAWTTAGAACTACATTAATGAGAACCAATGGTGCTCTTTATTTCTGCTCTTTCAGTGAGAAAGGAATCCTCTCTAAAGCAAAAGACAGAATCCAAGGAGTGGAAAGTCCATACAGTGGTCACTTTGACATCATCCAAGATGGCAAAGTAATCCCTGTGRSCTCAGAGAACAAGAACTGCCTGTACCATGCCCTAGCACAGGCAACATCTAACAGGTCAGAGGATGAGATCAAGAGTCAAGCTGTGAATCTACGAAACAATGTTAAAGACCAGGTACTGTATGCCTACTCATGTCTACGCATAGTTTAAATAATTCTTCAACTAAGTCACTTTCTGAAATATGTATTTTTCATCAAATCCGACAAAGGAATTAAGATGATTGATAGATAAACTGTCCCTAAATAAAATTAATATATAAGACTGCACCTTTAACCTTGGTTGTGGAGTAATTGGAGTTATTGATACCTGTTATGTCTTCCCATAGATTAAAGGGAACCTTCAGGATTATAGTGAAATGGTTAAAACCCAGATGGCCTATGATGCACTTGAGAGAAATCATGGAAAATATGCTATAGTTGGAGGGGTCAGGAAGAGCACACCGAGGACTGATTGGAAACATTTCAATAAAATCAGTCCCTTGAAGAAAATGAACTCTAATTATTATTATTCTAGTTTCTCAAATTTAACTGAGCGTGACATAGCCATTTCGTACAGACTTGGATTTGCTGATACTTACAAAAGGTAATTTAGCATATTTGTTTAATTTTTATATGGGTATTGTTCAAATCTACCAATGTAATTATAATGACCCTGCATTGTTTTTACTCTTGAATACATTATTAAGACCAGAAATGTATATAATAATTCATAAAGCATTGACATACAAATTGTATAAATAGATGTGTTTACTTGAATTGTACTTCCATAGTACAACCTCTTCTCTTCTATCCCCTCAGCGTCTTAAAAAACAGACATTCAACTTTGCAATTTATAAAAGGAGCTGTGGATGCAGACCATATCCCACCAAAGAATTCCCTGACGCTGGCCAGAGACCAAAAACCTCAAATGGAAAATCTTCAACAGAAGAATCCAAATCTTTATAAAATTATAAACAGCATTGACTCAGACCAAAATGGAAAAGAGCTGCTCACAATGCCGGTTCTCAAACAGCATCACAGGAGAGCTCTAACCACTGGAAACAGTAATGAATCTAAAAGCTGCAGGTGAATTCTCTATTATTATAGGTGCAATCCATAGCTTCCCTTCCGCCTGTGATACACAACCGAGGCTGAAATAAAAACACAGAAACTAAACTACTTTGATTTAATTCAAGCAGGGTTCCTGCCTTGTCCTCTTCTTCTTAGTTTTCAATTGTAAAAAAATACCTTTAACTTTGCTACAATGTGAAAGGTTCCATTCTTGTGCTCTATTAGGAATCGAATACTTACTATCTATGCTGCTTCCCCATTCAGAATGTTTTCAATCTCTTAACACTGTGCTTGCCCTTCCAACTCATAGGAAGCTGCTGGCGGATACACTTGCAAGCGGAGATGTGGAGAAATCACATGATGAAAGTACTCTTTCATCATGGCTCATCCTATTGCTTCCGACCAGCTCAGAGACGATGCAAATCTGCCGAATACAACAGGTGTAGACCTTACAGTGAAATACTTACTTAAAAGCCCCTTAACCAACAATGCAGTTAAGAAAAATTGAAGTAAAACAATTTAAATAACAAATTATTAAAGAGCAGCAGTAAAATAACTGTAGCGAGGCTATATACAGGGGGTACCGATACAGAGTCAATGTGCGGGGGCACGGGTTAGCCGAGGTAATATGTACATGTAGGTAGAGGTAAAGTGACTATGCATAGATTATAAACAGAGAGTAGCAGCAGCGTAAAAGAGGGGACGGAGGGATAATGCAAATAGTCAAGGTAGCCATTTGATTGGATGTTCAGGAGTCTTATAGCTTGGGGGAAGCTGTTAAGAAGCATGTGACTATTGTCCTTTCTGTCCTTATATAGGACATTTATGACTCGATTTTTCTCATTCTTACAGAAAGTTTTAATATTAATTTGTTTATGCTTTTTTCCCCCCTAGGAAAGCCCAAAAATCATAACCAGAATACAATTGATATGTCTCCCGAAGGGACAATGTCCTACTACGAATTTGGCTTCAATTGGATGCTTCATCTTTACCGTAAAAATGAGATCATCACCCAGAAGCATCACGAGAGCCTGAAGTCCTGGTTGGACAATAAAGGGTACCTGGAGGACACCCAAATGAATGATAAAATCATTGCAGCCATCCACAAACAAAACCTGTCTTCTCTCACTCAATGTCAACAAAACAAAGGAGATGATCGTGGACTTCAGGAAACAGCAGAGGGAGCACCCCCACATCCACATTGGCCGAACAGTAGTGGAGAACGTGGAAAGTCTGGGGTTAAGATGAACCGTCCCTCCAAAACTAGCGGACCAATGGTGACTCTTCCCTCTAAACCCTGCCCTTCACGGGAAAATAATGCCAAAACTCACGTATCGAAAAGACTGAGAGAAAGCAAAGATACGAGTAGCGTAACCAAAAGGTAGTACATGCAGGCAAAATGTAGTTTTTTTCCCAATAGGATTGGTTGCTGGAAATGTTTAACCAAAAACGATTTTTGCATTAGTTTTCTTTTTTTTAAATCATTTGTCATAGTGTTTTGCTCTCGCTGAAAAATTATTTGCTTTGAAGTTTTTAGGTTTTGCTTTTGATGTCTTATTTTTGTTTACAATTCTGTACATTTTGATTTTAATTGTTTGGTTTTTGATTTCAACATCCATTATTTCACCCATCCTCGAAAATATAATGTTCACATTCTCAACTTTATTTTTCATGTTAACGATTTATTTTATTTTGAATTCAATACATATGGTGTGAAATTGATCCCATACAGATGCACCTCCCCGACTTCACACGCCGACTTTTGGCTACAGTCGCCTGCGTTAGCCTAAAGGCGTCTTCGCATGTTTCCCAGACTTAACAGTTTGGATGAGTTTGTGCATATTGTAGCAACCCGTACAGACAGCTGTGTGTTATGTGTTATGCTGTTAGTTGGTTGTGTTGTACTTACCAGTACCCAGTGTTCGCTGGGTCCGACATGCCAATCAACCTGCTATCTGCCAATCACGGGAATGTCTGGAGTGTTCTGATGCCAGGCATCCTGGTGGTTGGTGGAGTGGCGTGGGGGGGTTGGCAGGGGGATGGAGCATTACAAGTTAAGACCATGTTACCCATTGTTCTCTCTCTTACGTCTGGTCTTCACAAGAGAAAGGCCGCTTGAGGTAGACCGCTACAATGATGGATGTTGAAGCGGGCATGAGTGCTTCGTCTACTGTGCTTTGCGTGGATTCTGGTGGGCGGACCGAAGGGGCGACGTCGACGCTGCGGGACGAGGAATCTGGGGCTCAGGATGTAAACAAACATGGCGGCGCCCAGTTCCTGATTGCGTCCGTATCTGTCAAGACCCCGAAGTACTCCGGTAAGGCAGATTGGGAAACTTTTCATGCTCAGTTTGAATTGTTAGCTCATTTTGTAGGGTGGTCGAATGAAGATAGGGCACTGCAGTTGGCTTTGTGCCTCACGGATGATGCTCTGTCCTCTTTCATATTGATTAGCCCCAAGGACAGATGTGATTAGGGGGCATTAGTGGGAGCACTGAGGAGGCGCAATGGACAGTGTGTACAGCCAGGGCTACTGTGCTCCGAAACTGAGTAATAGATGCAGGCAGCCTGGAGAGCCTCTACGGGTGCTAGCTAATGACATTGAGAGCCTCCCTCGGCAGGCACATGCTCACATGCCCCCCTCCGTGCAGAGAAAGCTAGAACGGGACCAGTTTATACATGCGCTCTCTCCCACGAAGCAGTGCATACAGACCCAGCTGGCTGGAGAGTCATTGCAGATAGCTTTGGAGAGGGAGCTCGTGTGCAGTGGGGGTACAGGACGACAGACCCACTGTGCGGGCTGGGGTGCAGAGCAGCCCAGAGCCGGAAAAGCCTGCATGGGTGGCTGAAATGACTGAACTCATTCATGCTGTGTCGCTACAAACGGAACAAAACACACGCCCTGGTCCTAGGGTCTGCTGGGGGTGTGGCCAGCCAGGCCATCTGCTCTGGGATTGCCCCATGTCCCCCAGAGCCCAGGGAAACAGCTCGGAGTCTGCATAGACAGAGCATTGCGGACCCTTTTGGGGATTTTCGACTACATGTGCTATGTATCTTAGAGTAGTAAGCAGAATCCATGTGAATGTGCAAAGCTGATACGCAGAATCAATATAGGGTTAACCATTAGACATGTGTAAGCAGAATGTAATTAGAATCCATGTGAATGTGCAAAGCTGGAACACAGGCCTAACCATTCTGGGTCATGCCTGGTCTTGTGAAGGCCATTGTACATACACATTAGTTAATAATTTATAGGCACCATGAGACATGTATGTGCATTAGGGGCATAGGTTTGTATTACTTAAGCAACATTAGACATGCACCTGCATTAGGAGTGTGCATGTCTGTTTATTTTTGTGTCAATGCAATGGTTATGCCACGAATAGAATCTATGCCCTAATGTCTGTGCCAATAATAAAATGGAAACTAAGCTAAAACTAAACTAAAATGAGTGCAAGGCAAAAGGATAATGGTGGCCAAAACCAAAGGGGATGAATCATTAACATAAAGAGGAGATACTATGTGTGTGACATAAGGATGAAAACTGTATAAAAAGTGTATGCCGAGGCTGGGAAGACAGTTGGTCCATGGACCAGCTCGGCTTGTTACTTTGTAATAAAGTCTATTTGAATTCACAAGTTCCGGTATCTGCAAAATATTATTGGCCGAATATTTCTAAGACAACCCCTGGCTCTCTTTCCCAACCACCACCATCTCCAGGAGGAGCCCCCCGACACGAACGGGTGAGCAAGGCTCCACGTCCCCCAGAAGCAGACGAGGGCAAGCGGATGGAGCCTGTTGGTGTGGTGGGCCGGACCTGTGTTGGGGACTTTTGTCATGTCCCTGTGACTGTGGGGGGGGGGGGGGGGGGGCCCTGCTCTGCCCTGGTGGAGACTGGGTCCACAGTAACCCTGGTGAGGCCGGACATTGTGCCGGGTTGGTCTCAGTCTGAGCCCACAACTGTACAGATCCGCACAGTCACAGGTGAGCTGGCACCCATGAAAGGGAATAATATTTCACAAAATTGCCAGAGGCCTATGCGTTGTCTGACCTGGAGGCAGAGACTATCGTCGACGCCCTGATAGCGAAGACCCTCACTAATCCTCTCCATCCTCAAAGTGATGGCCTTGTGGAGCGCTTCAACAAAACACTTGTCCCCCATATCCCTGCCTTCATCCCCTGGGCCCCAGAGGTGTAGCCCCCTGCCACGGACTGAGCCCCCTGTTTCACATCTGGACACTCTGCGACCGTCATGGCCATGGAGGCAAAGGAGACCTCCAGGTCGCTTCAGAGACTTTGTTTGGAGCATTGCAAGGTCACGGTTGTTTTATACGGGTATCTTTCATTTATTTGGCTATGGCCAAACAGTAGCCTGTGTGGAGTTGGGTTAACCTCACTAGGGTACGTGGGACGGTAGCGTCCCACCTGGCCAACATCCAGTGAAATTGCAGAGCGCCAAATTCAAAACAGAAATACTCATTATAAAAATGCATTAAACATACAAGTGTTATACATCAGTTTAAAGTTTAACTTCTTGTTAATCCAACCACGGTGTCAGATTGTAAAAAGGCTTTACGGCGAAAGCATACCATGCGATTATCTGAGAACAGCGCCCAGCAGACAAATCATTACAAACAGTAACCGGCCAAGTAGAGGAGTTACACAAGTCCGAAATAATGATAAAATGAATCACTTCCCTTTGATGATCTTCATATGGTMGCACTCACAAGACTCCCATTTACTCAATAAATGTTTGTTTCGTTCAATAAAGTCCCTGTTTATATCCAAAAACATCAGTTTTTTTCACGCGTTTTGTTCAGTATTCCACAGGCTCATACGCAGTCACAACAGGCAGACGAAAAATCCAAATAGTATCCGTAAAGTTCGTAGAAACATGTCAAACGATGTTTTTAATCAATCCTCAGGTTGTTTTTAGCCTAAATAATCTATAATATTTCAACCTGGACAATAACGTTGTCAATATAAAAGATAAACAAGAAAGGCGCACTCTCGGTCTCGCGCATGAAAAATCTCTGGGACTTTCCACTATCCACTCATTCAGAGGTGTCTTACTCTCTCATTTTTCAGAATACAAGCCTGAAACAATTTCTAAAGACTGTTGACATCTAGTGGAAGCCATAGGAAGTGCAATTTGATTCCTAAGTCAATGGATACTGTAATGGCATTCAATAGAAAACTACAAACAAACACAAACTCCCACTTCCTGGGTGGATTTTTCTCAGGTTTTCGCCTACCAAATCAGTTCCGTTATACTCACATACATTATTTTAACAGTTTGGAAACTTTAGAGCGTTTTCTATCCAAATCTACCAATTATATGCATATCCTAGCTTCTGGGCCTGAGTAGCAGGCAGTTTACTTTGGGCACGCTTTTCATCCAAACTTCCGAATGCTGCCCCGTACCATAAACCATGAATTCGTAAACTGGACAATTGCGCCTTTACGATCTAGCCAGGTCCTTGCAATATACACTGCTCAAAAAAATAAAGGGAACACTTAAACAACACAATGTAATGTGCATGTGTCAGCATATGGTCTCACAAGGGGTCTGAGGATCTCATCTCGGTACCTAATGGCAGTCAGGCTACCTCTGGCGAGCACATGGAGGGCTGTGTGGCCCCACAAAGAAATGCCACCCCACACCATGACTGACCCACCGCCAAACCGGTCATGCCGGAGGATGTTGCAGGCAGCAGAAGAGCACAGGGCGCCAGTGGCGAATTTGCCAATCTTGGTGTTCTCTGGCAAATGCCAAACGTCCTGCACGGTGTTGGGCTGTAAGCACAACCCCCACCTGTGGACATCGGGCCCTCATACCACCCTCATGGAGTCTGTTTCTAACCGTTTGAGCAGACACATGCACATTTGTGGCCTGCTGGAGGTCATTTTGCAGGGCTCTGGCAGTGCTCCTCCTTGCACAAAGGCGGAGGTAGCGTTCCTGCTGCTGGCTTGTTGCCCTCCTACGGCCTCCTCCACGTCTCCTGATGTACTGGCCTGTCTCCTGGTAGCGCCTCCATGCTCTGGACACTAAGCTGACAGACACAGCAAACCTTCTTGCCACAGCTCGCATTGATGTGCCATCCTGGATGAGCTGCACTACCTGAGCCACTTGTGTGGGTTGTAGACTCCGTCTCATGCTACCACTAGAGTGAAAGCACCGCCAGCATTCAAAGCATACCACCCTGCATACCACTGCTGGCTTGCTTCTGAAGCTAAGCAGGGTTGGTCCTGGTCAGTCCCTGGATGGGAGACCAGGTGCTGCTGGAAGTGGTGTTGGAGAGCCAGTAGGAGGCACTCTTTCCTCTGGTCTAAACAAAGATCCCAATGCCCCAGGGCAGTGATTGGGGACACTGCTCTGTGTAGGGTGCCGTCTTTCGGATGGGACGTTAAACGGGTGTCCTGACTCTCTGAGGTCATTAAAGATCCCATGGCACTTATCGTAAGAGTAGGGGTGTTAACCCCGGTGTCCTGGCTAAATTCCCAATCTGGCCCTCAACCATCACGGTCACCTAATAATCCCCAGTTTACAATTGGCTCATTCATCCCCCTCCTCTCCCCTGTAACTATTCCCCAGGTCGTTGCTGCAAATGAGAACGTGTTCTCAGTCAACTTACCTGGTAAAATAACGGTAAAATAAAAATTAAAAATTAAAAAAAAGTGACCAAAACATCAGCCAGGAAGCATAGGAACTGAGAAGTGGTCTGTGGTCACCACCTGCAGAACCACTCCTTTATTGGAGGTGTCTTGCTAATTGCCTATAATTTCCACCTTTTGTCTATTCCATTTGCACAACAGCATGTGAAATTTATTGTCAATCAGTGTTGCTTCCTTAGTGGACAGTTTGATTTCACAGAAATGTGATTGACTTGGAGTAACATTGTGTTGTTTAAGTGTTCCCTTTATTTTTTTGAGCAGTGTATTATGAAGACATTTTGTGACCTGATTGGTCAACAGTACTGATTCTTCAAAAAAGTATTTTTTGAAGAAAAAGACGACTCATTTTCATGAAAATGTTTTAATTGAGAAATACTGCACCAAACATCTTAGTTAGATGTAAAAAAGAGTGACAAATGGCAAAAACGTCAAAACTAATGACAGATTTCTTGAGTTATCTTAGATCAATTCTGACTATTTTGAGGAAGTGTATACTGTCTACGGTGTCTCAAAATGGACAAACAGTACTATTGCAGTACTACTGCAGTTTTTTCTTATTTTTTAAGGTCTTTTAAGGGAGTATGCGAGCTCACTCGTTCGGCTAGGCCCCAGCCGAACTGAAGCATGCTGATGTCTTTACTGCTCCAACACACCCAATCGAACACACCCAATCGATGAATCCCAAACCAGCCCCTCGCCCCAACAAAACCCACTAGAAAGGCCCTCCATTGTCACGAGTTGATGACAAAACTCAGAGTGTAACAAGATCAAGATCAAATGAATACATCAACTCCGGGGCACTCATGACTTGAATGATACAATTCATGTGCCAGTTTGACATTTAAGTTATAAAACATGCATGAAATTCAAATGAGAAAATACCCTTGTCATTTTACAATATATAAACCTCAGTAACAGTTAAACATTTCATTTGGAAGGTATTTCAAATGTACGTGTCAAGGCTCGAAATCGAAATTGCTTAAACTCAAAACGAACTACCCCTTTTCTCTGAAGCGTTGTGGGACTCGTTGAAGTGGCTATCAGGGTCTCTAATTAGCTACTACACCCTCCATCATTTTCACTTCCTCAGCTACTGGATACTTGCGCATATGGCGGCAACGCATGTGAATGTACAAATGGAGGGCCGAGTCGAAGGAGGGGATTTGGGATTGAACCTATGACCGTTTACTTGGCCTGACTCGTTTTGTGACTGTCGGAAATATGGAGGATAGCCTAAAGTAATACAAACCGTGACGTGATCGATGAAAATGACTGGCCAATGCTGTTCGGCAGACTGAGATTTAGAAATATCCTACTTAAAACAAATGTTTTGTGTCACCATGTTTATATAGTTGTTTAATTGATGTGGGTTATGGGTAGGCTACATACCTGCAATCAGTATCCAGGGCCAATGTTATGGGCGGGCCTTAGGGGGTCTGGCCTGCCCTACCGTACCACCTGGCCCCTCCAAATAAAATACATGGTTGAATGAAACTGATTTATGTATGATATTTAGGCCATTTTTAAAGTTTAAATTACCTCCCAAAAAGGCTCAAGTAATTATGACTGACAGGGTTTTAGACCTATCACATGCATCATTAAGTCACGTGTCTTTTTACCACCATTTTGAATTAGTAGTGGGTGGAGCGTTGTTAAACACAACAGTCTGTCTCAGTGATAAGTTGGCCTGGCTAGCTTAAAAATGGATATTCGATACTGGTTTAAAAAGAATGCATCATCTTCTGCAACAAGTGCTGCTGAAACGCCACTCGTTGAAACCACTGCTATAGTTGCTGGCAATCATGGCAATGCGGCTAGCAAACAGAGTTTGGCTAGCCTAGTCTATGTCAACCGTGAAGCTAGTCCCCCTCCCAGTTCCACCACCAGCCTCCTTGCTGCCACCCAGCTCAGCAGCAGCTTCTAGCAATGCTAAAGCACACGAGCCAGAACCACCTACATCCAGAGGAGCACTCCCAGATGACCTTGGGGTTGAGAAGCCATGTCATCTGACATTAGATACATTTCCAGTAAGATTGAATTCAGGGAAGAAGCAGTCTTTTGCTAATACATGGTACTACAATGGAGATTGGCAAGAATATTCAGTACTCAAGGTGACATGGCCTTTTGTTTCCTCTGCCGAAAATTCCGCTCCAGTGCGTCTGCGTCATTAGATTCAACCTTTACCATTAAAGGGTTCTATGATAGGAGGCACGCATTAAAGACAGATAAAGGACTGAACAAACATGCCACCTTGAAATTGCATTTTTTTGCAGTTAATCAACTCCCTCTAAGAGGAGATCATGATGCGTTCTAAAGCATGACAGAGGAAGTCAGAGGGCTGTTCTAAAGCATGACAGAGGAAGTCAGTGGGCTGTTCTAAAGCATGACAGAGGAAGTCAGTGGGCTGGTTTCTAAAGCATGACAGAGGAAGTCAGGGGCTGTTCTAAAGGCATGACAAGAGGAAAGTCAGCGGGCCTGTTCTAAAGCATGACAGAGGAAGTCAGCGGGCTTTCTAAAAGCATGACAGAGGAAGTCAGCGGGCTGTTCAAAGCATGACAGAGGAAGTCAGCGGGCTGTTCTAAAGCATGAACAGAGGAAGTCAGTGGGCTGTTCTAAGCATGACAGAGGAAGTCAGTGGGCGTTCAAAGCATGACAGAGGAGTCGTAGTGGCTGTTCTATAGCATGACAGAGGAAGTCAGTGGGCTGTTCTATAGCATGACAGAGGAAGTCAGTGGCTGTTTAAAGCATAGTACAGCAGTGGGTGTTCTAAAGCATGACAGAGGAAGTCAGTGGGCTGTTTCTAACGCATGACAAGGGGAAGTCAGCTGGCTGTTCTAAAGCATGACAGAGGAAGTCAGCGGCTGTTCTAAAGCATGACAGAGGAAGGCAGCTGGCTGTTCTAAAGCATGTCAGAGGAAGTCAGAGGGCTGTTCTATAGCATGACAGAGGAAGTCAGCGGGCTGTTTCTAAAGCATGACAGAGGAAGTCAGCGGGCAGTTCTAAAGCATGACAGAGGAAGTCAGAGGGCTGTTCTATAAGCATGTCAGAGGAAGTAGCGGGCTGTCTAAGCATGTCAGAGGAAGTCAGAGGGCTGTTCTATAGCATGACAGAGAAGTCAGCGGGCTGTTCTAAAAGCATGACAGAGGAAGTCAGAGGGCTGTTCTAAAGCATGTCAGAGGAAGTCAGAGGGCTGTTCTAAAGCATGACAGAGGAAGTCAGCGGGCTGTTCTAAAGGCATGTCAGAGGAAGTAGAGGGCTGTTAAAGCATGTCAGAGGAAGTCAGAGGGCTGTTCTATAGCATGACAGAGGAAGTCAGCGGGCTGTCTAAAGCATGACAGAGGAAGTCAGCGGGCTGTTCTAAAGCATGACAGAGGAAGTCAGCGGCTGTTCTAAAGCATGACAGAGGAAGTCAGCGGGCAGTTCTAAAGCATGACAGAGGAAGCCAGCGGGCTGTTTCTAAAGCATGACAGAGGAAGTCAGCCGGCTGTTCTAAAGCATGACAGAGGAAGTCAGAGGGCTGTTCTATAGCATGACAGAGGAAGTCAGCAGGCTGTTCTAAAGCATGTCAGAGGAAGTCAGAGGGCTGTTCTATAGCATGAACAGAGGATCAGCGGGCTGTTCTAAAGCATGTCAGAGGAAGTCAGAGGGCTGTTCTATAGCATGACAGAGGAAGTCAGCGGGCTGTTCTAAAGCATGACAGAGGAAGTCAGTGGCCTGTTCTAAAGCATGTCAGAGGAAGTCAGTGGGCTGTTCTAAGCATGACAGAGGAAGTCATAGCTGTTCGAAAGCATGACAGAGAAGTCAGTGGGCTGTTCTATAGCCAATGACAGAGGAAGTCAGTGGCCTGTTCTAAAGCATGACAGAGGAAGTCAATGGCTGTTTCTAAAGCATGACAGAGGAAGTCAGTGGGCTGTCTATAGCATGACAGAGGAAGTCAGTGGGCTGTTCTATAGCATGACAGAAGAAGTCAGTGGGCTGTTTAAAAGCATGACAGATGAAGTCAGTGGGCTTTCTAAAGCATGACAGAGGAAGTCAGCGGGCTGTTTAAAGCATGACGAGGAAGTCAGTGGCTGTTCTATAGCATGACAGAGGAAGTCAGTTGGCTGTTCTAAAGCATGACAGAGGAAGTCAGTGGGCTGTTTAAAAGCATGACAGATGAAGTCAGTGGGCTGTTCTAAAGCATGACAGAGGAAGTCAGCGGCTGTTCTAAAGCATGACACAGAGGAAGTCAGTGGGCTGTTCTATAGCATGACAGAGGAAGTCAGTGCGAGCTCGTAAAGCAGCAGAGGAAGTCAGAGGGCTGTTCTATAGCATGACAGAGTCGAGCGGCTGTTCTAAAGCATGACAGAGGAAGTCAGTGGCCTGTTCAAAGCATGTCAGAGGAAGTCAGTGGGCTGTTCTAAAGCAATGACAGAGGAAGTCAGTGGGCTGTTCTAAAGCATGACAGCGGAAGTCAGTGGCATTCTATAGATGACAAGAGGAAGTCAGTGGGCTGTTCTAAAGCATGACAGAGGAAGTCAGTGGGCCTGTTCGAAAGCATGACAGAGGAAGTCAGTGGGCTGTCTACAGAGGTGTGCTATAGCATGACAGAGGAAGTCAGTGGGCTGTTTTAAGCATGACAGAGAAGTCAGTGGGCTTGTTTAAAAGCATGACAGAAAGTCAGTGGGCTGTTCTAAAGCATGACAGAGGAGTCAGTGGGCTGTTCTAAAGCATGACAGAGGAAGTCAGGGGCTGTTTATAGCATGACACTGGAATAGTGGGCTGTTCTATAGCATGACAGAGGAAGTCAGGCGGGCTGTTCTAAAGCATGACAGAGGAAGTCGCGGGCTGTTCTAAAGCATGACAGAGGAAGTCAGCGGCTGTTCTAAAGCAGAGACAGAGGAAGTCAGGGGCTGTTCTAAAGCATGACAGAGGAAGTCAGCGGGCTGTTCTAAAGCATGACAGAGGAAGTCAGCGGGCTGTTCTAATGCATGACAGAGGAAGTCAGTGGGCTGTCTAAAGCATGACAGAGGAAGTCAGCGGGCTGTTCTAAATAGCATGACAGAGGAAGTCAAGTGGGCTGTTCTAAAGCATGACAAGAGTGGACTATATAGCAGAGAATCAGCGGCTGTTCTATAGAATGACAGAGGAAGTCAGCGAGCTGTTCTAAGCATGACAGAGGAAGTCAGCGGGCTGTTCTATAGCATGACGAGGAAGTCAGTGGGCTGTTCTAAAGCATGACAGAAGGAAGTCAGTGGGCTGTTCTAAAGCATGACAGAGGAAGTCAGCGGGCTGTTCTAAAGCATGACAGAGAAGTCAGTGGGCTTGTCTATTGCATGACAGAGGAAGTCAGCGGGCTGTTCTAAGCATGACAGAGGAAGTCGCGGGCTGTTCTAAAGCATGACAGAGGAAGTCAGTGGGCTGTTTCTAAGCATGACAGAGGAAGTCAGGGGCTGTTCTAAAGCATCGAACGAGGAAGTCCAGTGGCTGTTCAAAGCATGACAGAGGAAGTCCGTGGCTGTTCTATGCATGACAGAGGAAGTCAGCGGGCTGTTCTAAAGCATGCAGAGGAAGTCAGGGGCTGTTCTATAGCATGACAGAGGAAGTCAGTGGCTTGTTCTTAAAGCATGACAGAGAATGTCAGTGGCTGTTCTAAAAGCATGACAGAGGAAGTCAGCGGGCTGTTCTAAAGCATGACAGAGGATAAGTTCAAGCGGCTGTTCTAAAGCATGACTAGAGGAAGTCAGCGGGCTGTTCTAAGAGACAGAGGAAGTCCGCGGGCTTTCTAAAGCATGACAGAGGAAGTCAGCGGCCTGTTCCTAAAGCATGACAGAGGAAAGTCAGCTGGGCTGTTCTAAAGCATGCAGGGAAGTCAGGGGCTGTTCTAGCATGACAGAGGAAGTCAGGGGCCTGTTCAAAGCATGAAGAGGAAGTCAGTGGGCTGTTCTAAAGCATGACAGAGGAATCAGCGGGCTGTTCACCATACAGAGGAATCAGTGGGCTTGTTCTAAAGCATGACAGATAGGAAGTCAGCGGGGCTGTTCTAAGCCAATGACAGAGGAAGTCAGCGGGCTGTTCTAAAGCATGACAAGAACAGTCAGTGGCAGCTGTTCTAAAGCATGAACAGAGGAAGTCAGTGGGCTGTTCTAAAGCATGACAGAGGAAGTCAGTGGGCTGTGGCAAATAACATGACAGAGGAAGTCAGCTGGGCTGTTCTATAGCATGGACAGAGAAGTCAGCGGGCTGTTCTAAAGCATACAGAGCGGAAGTCAGCGGCTGTTCTTAATAGCATGACAGAGGAAGTCAGCGGGCTGTTTCTAAAGCATGACAGAGGAATGTCAGCGGGCCTGTTTCTAAAGCATGACAGGAGTCGCGGCTCTAGGCATGCAGGGGTCAGCGGGCTGTTTTCTAAGCATAGACAGAGGGAAGTCAGCGGGCTGTTCTAAAGCATGACAGAGGAAGTCAGCTGGGCTGTTCTAAGCTGAAGGGTCAGGGTGCTAGCATGACGGAATGTCAGCGGGCTGTTCTAACAGCATGACGGAGTCAGGTCAAAGATGACAGAAGTCAGCGGGCTGTTCTAATAAGCCCATGACAGAGGAAAGTCCCAGCTCGCTGTTCTAAAGCATGACAGAGGAAGTCAGTCGGCTGTTCTGAAACGCATGACAGAGGAAGTCAGGCGGGCTGTTCTAAACGCATGGAACAGAGGAAGTCCAGCGGGCTGTGTTCTAGAAGCATAGTACAGAGGAAGTAGCGGGCTGTTCTATAGCATGTAGAGGCAAGTCAGCGGGCTGTTCTAAGCATGACAGAGGAAGTCAGTGGTGTTTAAAGCATGACAGACGGAAGTCAGGGGCTGTTAACTAGCATGGACGAAGGAAGTCAGTGGGATGTCTAAAAGATGACAGAGGAAGTCAGTGGGCTGTTTAAGCATGACAGAGGAAGTCAGGGGCTGTTCTACATGATGGACCAGAGGAAGTCATGCGGGGCTGTTCTAAAAGCCATGACAAAGGAAGTCAGTGGGCTTGTTCTAATAAGCATGACAGAGGAATAGCGCTGTCTATGATGCAGAGACACGGTTTTGAATAGCATGACAGAGGAAGTTCAGGCGGCTGTTCTAAAGCATGGACAGAGGAAGTCAGCGGAGCTGTTCTAAAGCATGACAGAGGAAGTCAGTCGGGGCTGTTCTATAGCATGACAGATGGAAGTCAGCGGGGCTGTTCTAAAGCATGACAGAGGAAGTCAGTGGGCTGTTCTAAAGCATGACACGACGAGAAGTCAGCGGTGTTCTAGAAGCATGAAACAGAA
>NW_019943783.1:96970-110999 GCF_002910315.2 Salvelinus sp. IW2-2015 | reverse complement strand
ATCTCTCTTTCTACAGTCTCCTCTCACCTGTCTCCCTCCCTCCTCACATTTTCTCTCTGTTTCTCTTCAGTGTTCTTCTTCTTCCCTCTCTCTCTCTCCTGTYGTCTCTCGTTTCCTGCAGAGTTTGGCTTTACAGGGCTGACTGACTGGCTGACTGGCTGGCTGGTTCTCTTATATGTGTTGGGGTGATGATGACTCCTGTTCTGTGTATGGCACTGGTAGAATTCACTGTGAAAGCACACTATCAGTGAATTACCATAGGGCCATAAACAGAGCAGAGAAAGAACCACTGGATGACGCCCGTCCATTCCTAGAGCTAACTAAACTCTCCCTTGTCTTCTTCTGCTTGGGGTGAATGTGATGTCTCTGTTTCGGGTGGTATGAGTACTGCTATGGATCTTTGATTGGGTACCTTTGGGCCTTTGGGATCTTTGTGGGTCAATCGAGCTTTGGTGCGTCCCTCACGACAACCGCATCGACTTGCATTGGGACGTCTCCGCCTCTGCTTTTCTTCTTCGCCCATTTTGGCACTAGCACATTTTTGCTTCTGTATATATGCTTTGAGCAATCATGTGTAGTGCCAATATAGGACAAGATAGATTGACGTCGTTTTTTGGGGGGAATTCAACATTCACTGTGTACTAATACTACCTTGTCTTGTCTCCTGCATTGACCGTTGTAAGACTTTGACTTGATTGATCTGTCTTCTCCCTGCTCTCCTGTCCTGTGTAGGTCATTTTCTATTCTCAGTACAATGGAATCTGAGCCTCATTATCTGAATGGATCAACAGAAAATTCAATAGACCAATGGACCACTTTAAAAATATTTTCTGCTGACTGCAAGTGTGTGGGAGTCTCGCATGCCATCCCCTCTGAAACCATTCCTTTTAGCATTGACAATGATGAAGATGAAAGTCATGGGTTTTTATTGCCTAAACTCAAAAATATAGTATTAAATATAGTATAGCAGAGTGGAATGGTTGTGGCATGTACAAGGCAGAATATGGAGCGAGATGGATTCACTTGCCTGTAACCTTCTTCCGCCCTGTAATGCCGGTGGTTGTTTAGAGACAATGCTAGACGAAACCTTAAATCCATCCATGTCCGGCATCCATCGGAGAGTACTGTGGGTTCTTTTTGCGGCGGACAGGCCTGGATAGGCCAGGCAGGCTTCTTGGCGGTGTGTTGGCAATGGTAGAACTCAACACGGTGGGTAGCTGGGATCCGGTGGTTCTAGACTTGCCAACTACTGCCTCCCAGAGCTTCAGCTCAGGCCCATCGAGAACCTAGTGAAGACATCAAAGGCACTTCTCTAGTGGTAACGTCTTCAATGTTTATAATCGTATTGCAACGATTCTCCAATGGAAGAACACCTGTCTGGATGGCGTAGGGATAGGGATAGCTTCTCCCTGAGTGAGTGGCGTGTTGGTGGTGAAGGGTGGGGTGAGTCTTGTCTGTATTGCCTCCCCTCCAGCACCCGCAGTCTCAGCAGCTGGCATTGAATCCAACGCTTTACAGGCAAGTCTCAGAGCCTTCCATTGAACGCAACCGGCTACAGACAACAGTCCCTCAGAGGCTTCCATTGAGACCAACCCTACAGGCCAAGTTCTCAGAGCTCCATTTGAATCGCAAACCAATACAGGTAACAGTCTCAACAGCTCCATTGAACCAACAACCTTACAGGCAAGTCCTCAGAGGGCTCCATGAACTTCAACTCCTAACATGACAACAGAGTCGCTCAGGAGCTGCCATGAACCAAATCTCGCGCTACAGGCAACGATCCAGTTAGCTCGTGCATTGAACCAACCGCTACAGTGATATTCAGTCCACAGACGCCATGAACCAAACCTTTACAGGCTAAGAAGTTCTCGACAGTAGCTCACATTGATACATTGCAACCGCTAACATGACAACTAGATCATGAGCTCGCATTGTAACCAACCCCTACAGGCACAGTCTCGAGAGCTCCATTGAACGCAGATCGCCTACATGGTAACGAGTCTATACTAGCGCCATATGATCGAATCACAAAACCTAACAGGCAAAGGTCTCAGAGCTCCAGTTTAATACCATGACGACCTAGCAGGGTAACAGTGCCTCAGACGCTCCATTGAAAACCAACCCTACAGACAAACAGTCTCAGATCTCCATGTGAAGCAACCGAGCCATACAGTACAGACAGTCTCAGAGCTCCATTAAAACCAACCATACAGACACAGTCTGCAAGCTCCATTGAACCAACCCTACAGGCAACATCTCAGAGCTCCATTGAACAACCGTATAGGCAACAGGTCTCAAGTCCTCCTATTTGAACCAACCAATGACAGGCAACAGTCTGCAGAGCTCCATTGAACCGAACCATTACCAGACAGACAGTCCTCAGAGCTACATGAACCAACCACACAACAGTCTCATGAGGCGTCCATTGAACCAACGCCTACATGGACAACCAGTCTCAGAGCGGCTCCACTTGAAACCAAACCGTCATAAGCAGCGAAGCAGTCTCACAGAGCTCCATTGTACAACGCAACCATGATACAGAGCAAACGTCTCCAGAGCTCCAATTGGAAGACCAAACCATAGCAAGACGACAGTCTCAGAGCTACATTTGAACCAACCACACATCAACAGGTCTCAGAGCTCCATTGGAACCGAACCATACAGACAAGCAGTTCAGAGGGCTCCAATTGAAACGCAACCATACAGACAACAGTCTCCAGAAGCTCCATTGAACCAACCATGAACAGGCAACAATCTCAGAAGGCTCGCATTGAATCGCAACCATACAGCAACAGTCTCAGTAGCTCCACTTGCAACGCAACCGTGACAGGACAGCAGCTGCTCAGAGGCTCCATTGGAACCAACGCATACAGACCAAGCAGTATCAGTCAGGCTCCATTGAACCAACCATACAAGACAACAGTCTCAAGAGCTCCATTGACACAAACCATACACAGCAACAGTCTCAGAGGGAACAAGAGCGTTGTGGTCTCCAACACCAGGAATACTCAGCACACTGTTGTAAATGTGACACAGTAAGATCTGGTCTCTCCTCCATTTGGACGACTGACGTGTTAGTAGTGTAACCATGCACCACAGACTTTTCTTGAGTACAGTTAATGCCCTAAGTAAAAAATAGCTTTTGAATAGAGAATGTTATTTGTCATTGCCTGCTGGTTTGGTCACTGTGTGAAGTCTGGTGTATTTGTATAATCGCTGTGTGTTTGAATGAGTAAGTAGCTGTTTTTCTTGCTTGTTGGCTACTCAACCTTGCTTTAGCGTAGCCTGGTCCCATATGGCGAAGCTTGTGCTGTTTTGCCACCCCGAAGTGGGCCGTTTCCATGCCAAACAACGCATGGAAGGACGGGCTAAGACAGCACAAACAGATCTAATGTGCCAGGCTATAGCTTCGCATCAGAGTTGAATAGACATGCGAGTCCAGTTCGCCGAAGTGCTGTGATAGGATGAGGCCCTGTTCGTGTTCTGCGCCATGGCCAGCCAACAGGGGGCCAATGCCTGCTCTCTGGAGTCCCTAGACAGAGTGTTAGAGCAAGACTGTGTGGTGTCGTCTTACCCTAAGCTCTGTCAATGGCAGGCCTGCTTTTTTCCCTCCCGTCCCAACCTGCTTGGAGAAGAGTGAGAGAGTAGGAGTCGTGTATTTTCAAGAGAAGAGAATGATACTTTGGTTGTTAGAGAAGCCCGTAGCCAGAAAGCTAAGTGCGAGTGCTCTGACTGCAGTAGATGCAGGGTCCAGGGTGATCTCTGCTGAGTGGTAGGTGAGCAGGGGGATTGGGGGGGGGGGTTAAAACCCTTCCATGGCTGCTTGTTGCATAAATCCTTGCCTATGAGAACTTGCAGCGTCGGGCTATATGATTTGTATGGTCACGTCATGTCAGCCGGGGGCTTATGTCTGTTCCTGGGTGAGCCACGCTGTCATGTTGACCTGCACCGGCGGTGGGTTTTAGCTTGGTGTTGGAAAGCCAATTCAAATTTAAAAAGAAGGGAAGTGGTAAAGATTTGTGGGTCGAGAGACAGCCAGTAAGGCCTCGAAGAACAGGCCAGTAAGCGCCGGTCGGATAGACAGAGGCCAGTAAGGCCTCCGATAGACAGCAGTAAGCGCGCTCGATAGACAGCCAGTAAGCCCTCGATTGACAGCCAGTAAGGCCTCGATAGACAGCCAGTAAGCCTCGATAGACGCCAGTAAGGCCTCGTAGAACAAGCCAGTCATGCCTCGATAGACCAGCAGTATTCCTCGATAGACAGCGCAGTAGTGCTTCAATACAGCCAGTGATGCCGTGCGATAGACAGCCAGTATGCCCCTTAAAAATAGACAGCGCAGTAAGCCTCGATAGACAGCCAGTAACGGCCTCGATAGAAGCAAGCCAGTAAGCCTCGATAGACAGACAGTATGCTTCAATAAAGCAGCGCCGAGTATGCCTGCGATAGAAGACAGCCAGTATGCCCGGCGTTAATAGTACAGCGAGTAGAGCCTCGATAGACAGGCGCAGGTAAGCCTCGGATAACAGCCAAAGTTATGCCCGTCGATAAGACCAATCTCTGGTGAGTGGTGTAAACCTGATTATCTGCTTGACAAACAGATTCAGATTCACCTTGACTCTATTTTAGTCTCATATTGCCGAACTTTGACATGCCAGGGGCGACATGTTCATTATTAAGGAAATGCATTTGTTATCTCTTTGAATAAGGTGAGTGATTATGGTGACTTGTGAAACCGCAGTCTGACGTTGTGTGTAATGTAGAGTTGCACCTGTTTGAGCATTCTAGGCCTTTTACATTTTTTCCTCGCATAGAAAAGTCACAGTCTCTGCTCATGCAAAGTAATGAAACTGATTCAAGAAGAGAACTAGGCCCATTGTCTTCAGACTCTCTGTAAGCGATCTTCTCTGTAGTATAGTGGCAGGTTTGGGAAAAGCCATCGGCAATGCAGGGGCCTTCTCCAGATGGGCTTGCACCTCTCAAGGTTACACCCAATTTTTCAGCACCCCTTTCTCCTCTTCTCTCTCGTCTCTGCTCTCTCTCTCTGCGTCTCTCTCTCTCTCTCTCTCGTTCTCTCTCTCTTCTCATCTCTCTCTCTCTCTCTCTCTCCTCTCTCTGCTGCTGCTCATCGTCTGCTTCTCTCTCTCTGCTCGTCTTCTCTTTCTGCTCTCTCTGTAATCTCTTTCGTCTCTCGTCTCTCGTCTCTGCTTCTCTCTCTCGTCGTCGTTTCGTCGTCTCTCTCTCGTCTCTCGTCTTCTTGCGTCTGCTCTCTCTATCTCCCCTGCTCCAAGTCTGCTCTCTCTCTGCTGTGTCTCTCTTCTGTGTCCTCTCTCTGTGTGCTCTCTCTAACCCGCCCAGCCCCCCACGCCCCGGGCCCTTCTCAAATTGCTCTGTCTCTCTCAATGCAATTTCATTGCAAGGGGCCTTTATTGGGCCTTAGATGGGAAACAGGTGTGTTAGACATTTGCCAAAGCAAGTGAGGTAGATAGGGTTAATACAGAAAGTGAAATAAACATAGCAAATTAACAGTAAAACATTACAACATAACAGAAGTTTCAAAAACAATAAAGACATTACAATAATGTTATATTATTATATATACAGTGTTGAACAATGTAAGCAAATAAGTTAAAGCACACAAGGTTAAAATAAATAAGATAAAATAGTGGGTTGGTATTTCAATGGGTGTTTGTTCTTGCACTGGGTTGCCCTTTTCCTTGTGGCAACAGGTCACAAGATCTTGGCTGCTGTGATGGCACACTGTGGGAATTTCTCCAGTAGATATGGGGAGTTTATTCAAATTGGGATTTGTTTTCAAAATTCCCTTTGCTGGATCTGTTTGGTAATCTGAGGGAATATGTCTCTCTAATAGTGGTGCCATAACATTGGGCAGGAGGTTAGGAAAGTGGCAGCTCAGTTTCGCCACCGGTCATTTGTGGGCAGTGGCACATAGGGCCCTGTCGTGTCTCGTTGTAGAGCCGATGTCTGTGCCATAATCGGCGCCTTATCTCAATAGTGGCAAGGCTAATGCTCACTGGAGTCTGGTAACATAGTCAAAGCTTTTCTTAAGTTTGGGGGTCTCTCTCTGTGTCTCTCTGCGGGCTCCTGTTGCTCTCTTTCTCTGTCCTCTCTCCGTCCTCCCTCAGCAGGCGTGAATTGAGTGGTGCTCAGGGTTAGAATTGGGAAGAGTTGGGCTGAGGGGCAAGAGACAGCCGGTGCTGTACTCCTCTAAGGCAAACCCAGGGGCAATTAGGTGAAATGAGATTAGGACCTGCATCGTTTTTCTTACCGCCAGTAGTCATGGACGGAGGGAGGGTAACAAGGTGGTGTGAGTTTAGTAGTAATTGCTNAGTTTTAAAGTAGAAAGTTTGCAGCCATCACTTCTATGTCTGAAACACAGGCTTCTAGCGAGGAGCAATTTTGGGGCTTCACCCATGGTTTCATTGAAAATGTACAGCTGTGTGTCATCCGGCATAGCGTGAAAGTTAACATTATGTTTTCGATAACATCCCCAAGAGGTAAACATATATAGTTGAAACAATAGTGGGTTCCTTAACACGGAACCTTGTGGAACAACCGAAATGTACAGTTGATTTGTCAGAGACAAACCATTCACAGAGACAAACTGTACTTTCCGACAGGTAAGATTCTAAACCAGGGCCAGAAGCTTGTCCGTGATAGACCATTTGGGTTTTCCAGTCTCTCCAAAAGAATGTGGTGTGATCGATGTGGTGTCAAAGGGCCGCACTAAGTCTAGTAGCACGAGGACAGATGCAGAGCCTCGGTCTGACGCCATTAAAGGTAATTTACCACCTTCACAAGTGCAGTCTCAGTGCTATGATGGGGTCTAAAACCAGACTGAAGCATTTCGTATACATTGTTTGTCTTCAGGAAGGCAGTGAGTTGCTGCGCAACAGCTTTTTCTAAAATTTTTGAGAGGAATGGAAGATTCGATATAGGCCGATAGTTTTTTTATATTTTCCGGGTCAAGGTTGGCTTTTTTCAAGAGAGGCTTTATTACTGCCACTTTTAGTGAGTTTGGTACACATCCGGTGGATAGAGAGCCGTTTATTATGTTCAACATAGGAGGGCCAAGCACAGGAAGCAGCTCTTTCATTCTTGCCTTGTCTCTCAGCTCATTCACAGCTTTGTGGAAGTTACCTGTGGTGCTGATGTTTAGGCCGAGGTATGTATCGTTTTTTGTGTGCTCTAGGGCAACGGTGTCTAGATGGAGATTGTATTTGTGGTCCTGGCAACTGGACCTTTTTGGAACACCATTATTTTTGTCTTACTGAGATTTATTGTCAGGGCCCAGGTCTGACAGAATCTGTGCAGAAGATCTAGGTGCTGCTGTAGGCCCTCATTGGTTGGGGACAGACGCACCAGATCATCAGCAGTAGACATTTGACTTCAGATTCTAGTAGGGTGAGGCTGGGTGCTGCAGACTGTTCTGGTGCCCTCGCCAATTTCTGGTGCCCTCGCCAATTCGTTGATATATATATGTTGAATTGGGGGGGGGGGCTTAAACTGCATCCATGTCTCACCCCATGGCCCTGTGGAAAGAAATGTGTTTGTGGTTTTTGCCAATTTTAACCGTACATGTACATGGATTTTATAATGTTGTATGTTTTTCCCCAAACACCACTTTCCATCAATTTGTATAGCAGAACCTCATGCCAAATTGAGTCAAAAGCTTTTTTTGAAGTCAACAAAGCATCTCTCACTCCTCTCTGTCTCTCTGTCTGTCTCTCTGTCTCTCTGTCTGTCTCTCTCTCTGTCTCTCTCTGTCTCTCTCTTCTCTGTCCTCTCTGTCTGTCTCTGTCTGTCTCTCTCTCTGTCTCTTTCTCTCTCTCCCTCTCTTCTCTCTCTCTCTGTCTCTGTCTCTGTCTCTCTCTGTTCCTGTCTCTCGCTGTCTCTCTGTCTCTCGCTGTCTCGCTGTCTCTCTCTCTCGTTGTTTCTCTCTCTCGCTGTCTCTCTCTCGCTGTCTCTCTCTCTCGCTGTCTCTCTCTCTCGCTTGTTCTCTCTCTCTCTTGTCTCTTCTCTCTTCTGTCTCTCTCTCTGTCTCTCTCTCTGTCTCTCTCAACCTCACACTTGAGTCGCTGACCCCTGATAATGTATCTCTCCTCACCTCCCTCGCTCTCTTTTCCACTTTCTCTCCCCCTTCTCCCTCCCCCTCTCCCTCTCTCAGAAGGAGAATGTGCACTCTCGTTCCCAGCAGCCTCAGCCCCAGCAGCTGAAGAGGCCTACCTCACTGACAGACCTAAGTCAGGCCCACGAGGAACAGGAAGTAGAGTTCCTTAAGCTGCAGGTTGCCGAGCAACAAGGCGTCATCGACGAGCTCACGCAGGTCAGGGAGACACTCTAACATCGACATTGTAGTTTACCTGATCTTTAAATCACCAGAACTTCCAAACAACAGGGCATTGACAGATCCTTATTGTAGTGAGATTAGTGAMTATGGGCACCCGCCTAGCTCATGGGTTCTTAAACAAACAGGCAGACATGTTGTTGTACTTTACTGCAGTACATTGAAACAGTGGAATAAAATGGCTGCCGTTAGGGTGAGTGTACTGTTGGGTAACATGTTGGTCCTGCCCTCCAGACCCTCTCGCCAGCCAGCCACTCACCACCCACTCTCCCACTCTCACCACCCACTCTCCCACTCTCACCACCCACTCTCCCACTCTCACCACCCACTCTCTAATCACTTTTAATCAGAGCCTGTTGCTAATTTACTCATTAGCACGGTGATGTTCTGCTGGCTCCTTGCTGCTGATCATAGTTCTGGATCGCCCCAACATGTCCGGTCCTGGGGGCAGGTGTTGGATACACAACTCTGTTTACCTTCTCCAAACCTGGTTGGTCCCATAAAGAATCCTACCCGTCTCACTTTTTACCGTGGCTGCATTTTGACAAGCCTAAATCAAATAGTATTCCGATTCTGTMCCCAGGATTCCACACACGGGACGATCGATGGCCTAGATTAGTACAATTAGTTTGTCAGGTTAAGGATCAGTCCCACATCAATCAGAGCCTTCTCATACAGAATCGATGCATGTTGTCYAAACTCAAAAGGCTATATCCCAAGTTGCTCCTTTCTGCACAGGAACGTGACAGACTGATGCGCTGCAAAAAGAACCGAAGAAAACCCCTCAAGCTACCACCTAAAGTAAGACTACAACTCCCTCTACCATTCTGTGTGTTTGTGTGTGTTTTATAGTGTTTCTTTGTTGTGTTCTATGCCTCTTGTCACACACTGCTGGTCCAGCGGCTTGTCAAAGCAATAGTCTCTTCTCATGATGCTGATGGGCTGGTTCTGTCTAATTGGGGTCAGATGGGGCGTGTGGGCGCGCGTGTGAATGYATCGGTTCCTAAGTGCGTGTGACTGTGTTTAATTGGGCTCAGATGGGGGAACAWTGACACCTGTTTGGTAATCTCTTCCAAACTCAGTCAGAAGGATAGGTAGATGAGGTGTTGATGATCAGGAGAGGAGGAGTGATTCTAGTAATTGGACTGGGTCCTCGAGAGTTAGCAGAGTCGGTGATGTATGTTGCTAAGAGATTTAACTTTTACTTGGTACTCATCCCGGATCCGGGAGCACCCCCATCAGTAAAAAAGCTGACTAGCATAGCCTAGCATAGCGCCACAAGTAAATAAGGCGAGGACAGACCATAACACACAGACAGATGAATCAGGGAGAAGGAGACAGACATAACACACAGACAGTGAATCAGGAGATGGAGACAGACCATAGCACACAGACAGATGAAGCAGGAGATGGAGACAGACCATAGCACACAGACAGATGAAGCAGGAGAGGAGACAGACCATAGTCACAGACAGATGAAGCAGGAGATGGAGACAGACATAGCACACAGACAGATAAGCAGAGATGGAGACAGACCATAAGCAACAGACAGATGAAGCAGGAGATGGAGACAGACCATAGTACACAGACAGATGAAGCAGGAGATGGAGACAGACCATAGCACACAGACAGATGAAGCAGGAGATGGAGACAGACCATAGCCACACAGACAGATGAAGCATGAGATGGAGACAGACCATAGCACACAGACAGATGAAGCAGAGAGAGGCCAGACCATAGCCCACAGACAGATGAAGCAGGAGATGGAGACAGACCATAGCACAGCAGACAATGAAGCAGGAGCTGGAGACAGACCATAGACACAGACAGATGAAGCAGGATGAGACAGACCATAGCAACAAGACAGATGAAGCAGGAGATGGAGACAGACCAATAGCACAACAGATAGATGAAGCAGGAGATGGAGACAGACCATAGTAAACAGACAGATGAAGCAGGAGATGGAGACAGACCATAGCACACAGACAGATGAAGCAGGAGATGGAGACGACCATAGCACACAGACAGATGAAGCAGGAGATGGAGACAGACCATAGCAAACGATGAAGCATGAATGGAGACAGACCATAGCACACAGACCAGATGAAGCAGGAGATGGAGACAGACCATAGCACACAGACAGATGAAGCAGGAGATGGAGACAGACCATAGCACACAGACAGGTGAAGCAGGAGATGGAGACAGACCATAGCACACAGACAGATGAAGCAGGAGATGGAAACAGACCATAGTACAGACAGATGAATCAGGAGAAGGAGACAGACCATAACACACAGACAGATGAATCAGGAGAGGAGAAGACCATAGCACACAGACAGATGAATCAGGAGAGGAGACAGACCATAGCAACAGACAGATGAAGCAGGAGATGGAGACAGACCATAGTACACAGACAATGAAGCAGGAGATGGAGACAGACCATAGTACACAGACAGATGAAGCAGGAGATGGAGACAGACCATAGCACACAGACGATGAAAGCAGGAGATGGAGACAGACCATAGTAACACGACAGATGAAGCAGGAGATGAGACAGACCATGTACACAGACAGATGAAGCAGGAGATGGAGACAGACCATAGCACACAGACAGATGAAGCATGAGATGGAGACAGACCATAACACACAGACAGATGAAGCAGGAAGTGGAGACAGACCATAGCACACAGACAGATGAAGCAGGAGATGGAGACAGACCATAGCACAGACAGGTGAAGCAGGAGATGGAGACAGACCATAGCACACAGACAGATGAAGCAGGAGATGGAGACAGACCATAGTACAGACAGATGAACAGGAGAAGGAGACAGACCATAACACACAGACAGATGATCAGAGAGGAGAAACAGACCATAGCACACAGACAGATGAAGCAGGAGATGGAGACAGACATAGCACACAGACAGATGAAGCAGGAGATGGACAGACCATAGCACACATACAGATGAAGCAGGAGATGGAGACAGACCATAGTACACAGACAGATGAAGCAGGAGATGGAGACAGACCATAGTAACAGACAGATGAAGCAGGAGATGGAGACAGACCATAGCACACAGACAGATGAAGCAGGATTGAGAAGACCATAGCACACAGACAGATGAAGCAGGAGATGGAGACAGACCATAGTACACAGACAGATGAAGCAGGAGATGGAGACAGACCATAGCACACAGACAGATGAAGCAGGAGATGGAGACAGACCATAGTACACAGACAGATGAAGCAGGAGAAGGAGACAGACCATAGCACACAGACCGATGAAGCAGGGGAGACAGACCATAGCACACAGACAGATGAAGCAGGAGAAGGAGACAGACCATAGTACACAGACAGATGAGCAGGAGAAGGAGACAGACCATAGACACAGACAGATGAGCAGAGATGGAGACAGACCATAGCACACAGACAGATGAAGCAGGAGATGGAGACAGACCATAGCACACAGACAGATGAAGCAGGAGATGGAGAGTACGAGCTGGACATACTCATACATACTGGTGCTATACTATAAACCTCCTGACAAAGCTAGTATCCTCGAAGGTGAACTATACTGTTTTCTGGCACTGAGCTCTGAGCCGGGCTGTCTCAGTCACCCACACTCAGACACAGACAGAGAGGTGTGTTAGCTAGCATCCACCAATCCTCTTTAGATAGTTAACAGGCCTGTGAGGTAGCAGCACTGTACTCTTCCATTCCAGTCAGACTCTCCCAGTAAAGTGTGCATTCTTCTCCATTCCAGTCAGACTCTCCCAGTAAGTGCATTCTGTTTCCATCAGTCAGACTCTCCAGTAAGTGCATTCTGTTCTCATTCCAGTCAGACTCTCCCAGTAGTGCATTTGTTTCCATCAGAGACTCCCATAGTGCATTCTGTTCCATTCCAGTCAGACTCTCCAGTAGTGTTCTGTTCCATTCCAGTTAGAGTCCCAGTAAGTGCATTTCTGTTCCATTCCCAGTTAGAGTCCCAGTAACCAGCTCCAGTTATAGATGCAGGGAGTGTGTTTAAAACCTTTTCTCAATATAGGGGGTGCTGTTTCAACGTTACATTTATCGTTCCCAAATTAAACTGCCTCGTACTCAATTCTCTCGCTGTACAATATGCATATTATTATTACTATTGGATAGAAAACACTCTCTAGTTTCTTAAAACCGTTTGAATTATTTTTCTGAGTGAAACAGAACTCGTTTGGCAGCGAAATTCCTGACAGGTACTGGCAAAATCTGAAAATGTAGACTCTGTTCTAGGATCAGTTTAAAACTCTGTATGTATCCTATGGGTCGACATGAACTGCACGCGCCTTCCCTGGATGTCAGTAACCATGAGAATTGGAATGGAGTTTCTAGGCAGATCTGAGACCTTTAAAAGCCCATGGCATGGGGGGTGCACTCTTTTCAACCTTCGTCATGACGCAAAGAAGGACTCAGGATGGCATTCTCAAAAGCTCAAGTTATAGGCCTTAGATATACGGCTCTGATTTATTATAGTGTTAAAAATATCATAACGAGTTATTTTAAACCAAGTTTCAGTTTATGTGAGTATATTGCGAATTTTCGGAATTTCCTTTGTATTGCGTTTTGAAGATTTGGGCATGTCTGCGCCACATACTAAATGTTTGCTGCTATTTCCAAAGTTGAAGAGGACGTTTTACAACCGAGCAACGATTCTTTTGGACAAAGGACAACTTGCCCAAGATTTCTGATGGAAGCTCTTCCAAAAGTAAGAGCTATTTATGATGTTAATCCGTATTTCTGTGGAAAAATGTAAAATGATTTCCGCCATTATTTTTCGGCACTGGTCTGGCTGTAACGCACACTGTATGTCTAGTAACGTTAATTTTAAAATCTACACAGCGGTTGCATTAATAATACTGCATCTTTCATTTGCTGTCCACTGTATTTTTTAGTCAAGTTTACGATTGTTATCGATTAGATTAGGTGCCTCTCCAAGATGGCGCCGGCCAGAATGCCTGAATGTTGCTACTGATCACATAGTTGCTACTGATCGTATCCACGATTTGTGCTGCTAAATATGCACATTTTCGAACAAAACCTATATGCATTGTGTATATGATGGTCCCGTGTGGTCAGTTGGTAGAGCATGGCGCTTGCAACGCCAGGGTTGTGGTTCATTCCCCACGGGGAGACCAGGATGAATATGTATGAACTTTCCAAATTGTAGTCGCTCTGGATAGAGCTGCAGCTAAATGACTTAAATGTAAATGTAATGATGTTACAGGACTGTCATCTGATGAAGTTTATCAAGGTTAGTCAAAAATTATATATCTTTGCTGGATTGTTACGATCGCTAACTTTGCTGCTGGTAAATTGCTTGTGTTTCTGGTTATTGTGGTAAGCTAATATAATGCTATATTGTGTTTTCGCTGTAAAACACTTAAAAATCTGAAATATTGGCTGGATTCACAAGATGTTAGTCTTTCATTTGCTGTCGCTGTGTATTTTTCAGAAATGTTTTATGATGCGTATTTCGGTATTTGACTGTGGTCTCTGTAATTATTCTGGCTGCATCGACCGCTATTTCAGATTGCAGCTGCAATGTAGAACTGTGATTTTTACCTGAAATATGCACATTTTTCTAAACAAAACATATGCTATACAATAAATATGTTATGCAGAAATACTGTA
>NW_019943783.1:70886-94522 GCF_002910315.2 Salvelinus sp. IW2-2015 | reverse complement strand
CTCTGGGTGTCAGGGGATGACCTACAAACACGATGGTAAGGACTTTACTGTAGTACAGTGACTATTGAGCTGACTGGGTTGGTCCTGAGATCAATGGGAAGGACAATACTGTTGAGTTTATAAAATCAATGGGAAGGATGAGATTAGCCTTTATTTTTTAGAGATTATTGTGTGGATGATTTGTGTTTTGTAATCGGATGGTAAGGAATGGGGAAGTGCTTGTTCCAAGGTTCATGGACAGTCTACAGTATGTCACAGTGAGTGTTCTGTAGCATCATGGATTGGGTGAGTGTTCTGTAGCATCATGGATTGGGTGAGTGTTCTGTAGCATCATGGATTGGGTGAGTGGTTTCTGTAGCATCATGGGATGAGTGTTGTAGATGGATGTGATGATTCTGTAGCCATGTTTGTTCGCAGCATCAGGTGGGTGAGTGTTCTGTAGCATCATGGGTTTGGGTGAGTGTTCTGTAGCATCATGGATTTGGTGTAGTGCTTCTGTAAGCAATAGGGCTTTGTCGGTGATTCGAGCATCATGGTTGGGTGAGTGTCTGTAGCATCATGGGTTATGGGTGAGGTTCTGTAGCATATGGGTTGGGTGAGTGTGTCTGTAGCATCATGGGTTGGGTGAGGTGTTCTGTAGCATTCATGGATGGGTGAGTGCTTCTGTAGCATCATTGCGGATTTTCGGTGAGTGTTCTGTAGCATCATGCATGCGGTGAGTGATTTTACCACTATGGGTTGGGTGAGTGTTCTGTAGCATCATGGTGTGGGTGATGTTCGATGCATCATGTGATTGGTGAGTGTTCTGTAGCATTCATGGGTTGGGTGAGATGTTCTGTAGCATCTGGTTGGGTGAGTGTTTTTCTGTAGCATCATGGATTGGGATGTGTTGTAGCATCATGGAGTTGGGTGAGTGGTTCGTAGCATCATTGGGTTGGGTTGAGTGTTCTGTAGCATCATGGGTGGTGAGTGTTCTGCTAGCATCATGGATTGGTGAGTGTGTTCTGTAGCACCATGGGATTGTTTGAGTGTTCTTGTAGCATCAAATGGGTTGGGTGAGTTTTTACTCGTTGGGTGAGGGTCTATCAGTGGGTGAGTGCATTTTTAGCACTGGGTGGCAGTGTCTGTAGCATCATGGATGGGTGAGTGTTCTGCTAGCATCATGGATTGGGTGAGTGTTCTGTAGCCTCATGGCTTGGGTGAGTGTTCTGTAGATAGGATGGTGAGTGTTCTGCTAGCATCATGGATTGGGTGAGTGTTCTGTAGCATCATGGTTGGGTGAGTTTCTGTAGCATCGTGGTTGGGTGAGTGTTCTGTAGCATCATGGATTGGGTGAGTGTTCTGTAGCATCATGGATTGGGTGAGTGTTCTGTAGCATCATGGGTTGGTGTGAGTGTTCTGTAGCATCATGGATTGGGTGGTGTTCTGTAGCATCATGGATTGGGTGAGTGTTCTGTTAGCATCATGGGTTGGGTGAGTGTTCTGTAGCATCATGGATTGGGTGAGTGTTCTGTAGCATCATGGGTTGGGTGAGTGTTCTGTCATGTGGATTGGGTGAGTGTTCTGTAGCATCATGGATTTGGGTGAGTGTTCTGTAGCATCATGGATTGGGTGAGTGTTCTGTAGCATCATGGGTTGGGTGAGTGTTCTGTAGCATCATGGGTTGGGTGAGTGTTCTGTAGCATCATGGGTTGGGTGAGTGTTCTGTAGCATCATGGGTTGGGTGAGTGTTTGTAGCATCATGGGTTGGGTGAGTGTTCTGTAGCCTCATGGTTGGGTGAGTGTTCTTTAGCATCATGGATTGGGTGAGTGTTCTGTAGCATCATGGGTTGGGTGGAGTGTTCTGTAGCATCATGGGTTGGGTGAGTGTTTCTGTAGCATCATGGGTTGGGTGAGTGTTCTGTAGCATATGGTTTGGTGAGTGTTCTGTAGGCTCATGGATGTTGGTGAGTGTTCTGTAGCGATCATGGGTTTGGGTGAGTGTTCTGTAGCATCATGGGTTGGGTGAGTGTTCTGTAGCATCATGGTTGGGTGAGTGTTCTGTAGCATCGGATTGGGAGTGTTCTGTAGCATCATGGGTTGGGTGAGTGTATCTGTAGCATCATGGATTGGGTGAGTGTTCTGTAGCATCATGGGTTGGGTTGAGTGTTCTGCTAGCATCATGGTTGGGTGAGTGTTTCTGTAGCATCATGGATTGGGTGAGTGTTCTGTAGCATCATGGGTTGGGTGAGTGTTCTGTAGCATCATGGTTGGGGTGAGTGTTCTGAGCATCATGGATTGGTGAGTGTTATGTACATCATGGGTTGGTGAGTTTCTGTAGCATATGGATTGGGTGAGTGTTCTGTAGCATCGTGGATTGGTGAGTGTTCTGTAGCATCATGGGTTGGGTGAGTGTTCTGTAGCATCATGGTTGGGGTGAGTGTTCTGTAGCATCATGGATTGGGTGAGTGTTCTGTAGCATCATGGGTTGGGTGAGTGTTCTGTAGCATCATGGGTTGGGTGAGTGTTCTGTAGCCATCAGTGGATTGGGTGAGTGTTTCTGTAGCATTATGGGTTGGGTGAGTGTTTCTGTAGCATCATGGATGGGTGAGTGTTCTGTAGCATCATGGTTGGTGAGTGTCTGTAGATAGGGTTGGGTGAGTGTTCTGTAGCATGTGGATTGGTGAGTGTTCTGTAGCATCATGGATTGGGTGAGTGTTCTGTAGCATCATGGCGTTGGGTGAGTGTTCTGTAGCATCATGGATTGGGTGAGTGTTCTGTAGCAATCATGGATTGGGTGAGTGTTCTGCTAGCATCATGGATTGGGGTGAGTGTTCGTGTAGCATCATGGATTGGGTGAGTGTTCTGTAGCATTCTGGGTTGGGTGAGTGTTCTGTAGCATCATGGTTGGGTGAGTGTCTGTAGCTCATGGTGGGTGAGTGTGTTGTTGTGGTAAACCGTGGGGTGTGGGCTGAGCGTGCAAGATTAACACAGCGACAGGGAGGTTCTAGTCAGCACAACAAACTTTACTAAGCAAATAAAATAACATAACAACGAAATCATGTAGGTTTGTCTCGGTCCTTCTTCTCAGCTTCTGCTCTGTCGGTCTCTCTGTTCTCCCCCGCGGTGTGCCACAGTGCTCCTTTTATGTGGCCTCCACGGCTGGTTGGCACTTTCCCCTAATTACCTCTACTTGGAGCCATCCAYGCAAGGGGGGCACAGTCAGTGATCAGGGTGAACTTCCTCCCGAGGAGGTAATACTTAAGGGTGTCCAGTGCCCACTCCACAGCGAGGCAGTCCTTCTCGACAGTCGAGTAATTCTTCTCCCTCGGGAGGAGCTTCCTGCCTGGTCAGACGCGTCTGTCTGGACCAGTTTTTTTTGGGATAAGTCCGCGGTGATGAGTACCTGGTGCGAACATAGCGCATCCTTCAAGGCCTGGAACACCGCCTCTGTGTCATCCGTCCATCGCACCGTCTGGGGTAGTCGTGTCTTCGTTAGGTCTGTGAGGGGAGGAGCTATTGCGGCAAAGTTTGGTACAAATCGACTGTAGTAGCCTGCTAACCCCAGGAACGACTTCACCTGCCTCTTGGTTCGGGGGACCGGCCATTTCCTAATGGCAGCCATTGTTTCTCTTTTTTTTTCTTTGGGTTTCACATTTCCCCACCCGATCTGATAGCCCAGGTACTTCACCTCGGCGTAGCCCAGCTTGTACTTGCACTTGTGGGGGTTCGAGGTCAGACCTGCATCCCTTAGCACATCCACCACCGCCTGTAACCTACAGAGATGAGACTCCCAACTGTCACTGTACACAATTATGTCATCCAAATAAGCAGCAGTGCACTCACTGGGCGGGCAAAGGACGCGGTCCATGAGTCGCTGAAAGGTCGCTAGAGCCCCGTRGAGCCCGAAAGGAAGWACCTGGTAGTGGTATAACCCCCCCGGGGTGGAGAAGGCCATCTTCTCCCGGGAGGCCGCTGCCAGCAGCACCTGCCAGTACCCCTTCGTCAGGTCCAAGGTGCTGACGTATCTCTCCATCCCCAAGCGGTCAATCAGTTCATCCAYCCGGGGCATGGGGTAGATGTCGAACTTGCTGACCTCGTTCAGGCCCCGGAAGTCATTGCAAAAGCGGACGGATACGTCCGKTTTTGGTACCWGCACTATAGGGMTAGACCACTCACTGTGGRACTCCTCCAGTACCCCCATCTCTAGCACTGTCGTCACTTCCCATTGGACCGACCGCCCTCTCACATTTGRGTGCCTCATAATTTGCGGCCTGGTCGGCATTCAAGTCGAAGTAGKCCTTCTGGGCCTTCCCGGAGAGGTAGGGTGCCAACAGGCTGGCCCACTTGGGCCATCCTTCCCTCTGCGCCGTCCTCTCGAAGGTGCACAAATACATATCCACGTCATCTTCCTCCATTAACTTAACCAGGAACTGATTCGGGCCAGACTCCTGAGCCCTCCCAGCCTTCAACTGGGCTACCTCCGCTACCAGTCTGCGGTTTTGTTGGTGCTGCTTCTGCTGGCTGAGGATAAACTGAGCCACCAGTTCCTCCATGGTAATGTCCGTACGCTCGACCCCCACAGCACCCAAAGCAACTGAGATGCCCRCATTCTCCACCATATGTGGTAAACCGTGGGGTGTTGGCTTGAGCGTGCAGAGAGAACACCGCGACAGGGAGGTTCTAGTCAGCAAACACAACTTTACTAAGCAATAAAATAAACATTACAACGAAATCATGTAGGTTTGTCTCGGTCCTTCTTCGCAGCTTCTGCTCTGTCGGTCTCTCTGTTCTCCCCCGCGGTGTGCCACAGTGCTCCTTTTATGTGGCCTCCACGGCTGGTTGGCACTTTCCCCGAATTACCTCTACTTGGAGCCATCCGTGTCGGGTGCCCAGCCCGTGTACTCCCAGCAGAGGGAGGCAAAGTCGCAGCACCTACCTCCCCTCTATTACCAACCCCCGAGGTAGATACCACAGTGTGTGTTTCAAATAGTCTTCTCTCCTATTGTTGTTGTGTATGTGTGTGTGTAGATCAATATATTACAGCTCATCACTCCCTTTTTCTTTCCCCTTCTCTCTCTCCTTCTCTCGCTCTCCACCCTCCTCCCTCCCCCACTCTCTCCCTCCCCCTCTCTCCTCTTCCTCCCTCTCTCTCTCTATCTCTCCAGAGGCATGTTGTGGAGACATATTTTGGATTTGATGAGGAGTCTGTGGACTCTGAGACGTCGTCTCTGACCTCTTACAACACTGACCTCACAGACTGCACCCCTGCCACACCTGAGGAGGACCTGGAGGACGTAAGTGTGTTTGACCATGTCGCTACCCGGTCCTCTGTAGTTTAGTTGGTAGAGCATGGCTCTTGCAATGCCCAGATAGTGGGTTAAATTCCCTGGACCAACCGTGCGTAAAATGTATACATGCATGACTGTTTGTCGCTTTGGATAAAAGCGTATGCTATATGGCTTGTTATGTATTGTATTCATTCCCCAGGGTGTCTCTCGTGAAGAGTCAGAGCTGCGCTTCAGACAGCTGACCAGAGAGTACCAGGCTCTCCAGCGGGCCTACGCCCTCCTACAGGAACAGACTGGGGGGTCACACGATGCTGAGAGAGTGGCCAGGGTGAGTAGCTTTAACCTTTAACCCCTACAGCCTGCCCCTGATATCCCTCATTAGACTCCTGATGTGCCCATCACTGTCTCAAAACATGAGCTTTTGCCAAGAGGAGTACAAGAACAATGTTCTTCTATCATAACAGGCTGCAGGGTGTGCAGGTTAATGTTCTTCTATCTTAACAGGCTGCAGGGTGTGCAGGTTTTAATGTTCTATCTTAGCAGGCTGCCGGGAGTGCGAGGTATCTATTAACACTTAGTTTTGCATGTTTATTCAACAGGTCTAGGGTGTGCTCGTATCCAATTATCAGTGCTGGGTTAGCTCTTATATCTCTTTACAGCCCGCTGCGAGTGTGCAGGTTATAGTTCTATCTTAAACGGCTGCAGGGTGTGCAGGTTAATGTTCTATTCTTACAGGCTGCAGGGTGTGCAGGTTAACTGTTTCTATCTTAACAGCTGCAGGGTGTGCAGGTTAATGTTCTTATCTTACAGGCTGCAGGGTGTGCAGGTTATAGTTCTATCTTAACAGGCTGCAGGGTGTGCAGGTAATGTTCTATCTTAACAGGCTGCAGGGTGTGCAGGTTAAATGTTCTATCTTACAGGCTGCAGGTGTGCGGTTAATGTTTCTATCTTAACAGGCTGCAGGGTGTGCAGGTTAATGTTCTACTTCTTAACAGGCTGCAGGGTGTGCAGGTTAATGTTCTATCTTAACAGCTGCAGGGTGTGCAGGTTAATGTTCTATCTTTCAGGCTGCAGGGTGTGCAGGTTAATGTTCTATCTTAACAGGCTGCAGGGTGTTGCAGGTTGTGTTTTTCTATCTTAACAGCTGCAGGGTGTGCAGGTTAATGTTTTCTATCTTAACAGGCTCGGGTGTGGCAGAGTTAATGTTCTATCTTACAGGCTGCAGGGTGTGCAGGTTAATGTTCTATCTTAACAGGCTGCAGGTGTGCAGGTTAATGTTCTATCTTAACAGGCTGCAGGGTGTGCAGGTTAATGTTCTATCTTACAGGCTTGCAGGGTGTGCAGGTTAATGTTCTATCTTAACAGGCTGCAGGGTGTGCAGGTTAATGTTCTCTATCTTAACAGGCTGCAGGGTGTGCAGGTTAATGTTCCATTCTTAACAGGCTGCAGGTGTCAGGTTAATGTTTTCTATCTTACAGGCTGCAGGGTGTGCAGGTTAATGTTCTTCTATCTTAACAGGCTGCAGGTGTGGCAGGTTAATGTTCTATCTTTACAGGCTGCAGGGTGTGCAGGTTAATGTTCTATCTTACAGGCTGCAGGTGTGCAGGTTAATGTTTCTATCTTAACAGGCTGCAGGTGTGCAGGTTAATGTTCTATTCTTACAGGTCAGTGTGCAGTTAATGTTCTATCTTACGGCTGCAGGTGTGCAGGTTAATGTTCTATCTTAACAGGCCTGCAGGGTGTGCAGGTTAATGTTTTCTATCTTAACAGGCTGCAGGGTGTGCAGGTTAATGTTCTTCTATCTTAACAGGCTGCAGGGTGTGCAGGTTAATGTTCTTATCTTAACAGGCTGCAGGGTGTGCAGGTTAATGTTCTATTCTTACAGGCTGCAGGGTGTGCAGGTTAATGTTATTCTATCTTAGCAGGCTGCAGGGTGTGCAGGTTAATGTTTCTATCTTAACAGGCTGCAGGTGTGCAGGTTAATGTTCTATCTTAGCAGGCTGCAGGGTGTGCAGGTTAATGTTCTTCTATCTTAACAGGATGCAGGGTGTGCAGGTTAATGTTTATATTCTTAACAGGCTGGAGGTGTGCAGGTTAATGTTCTATTTCTTAACAGGCTGCAGGAGTGCAGGTTAATGTTCTTCTATCTTAACAGGTGCAGGGTGTGGCAGGTTAATGTTCTATCTTAACAGGCTGCAGGTGTGCAGGTTAATGTTCTATCTTAACAGGCTGCAGGGTGTGCAGGTAATGTTCTATCTTAACAGGCTGCGGGTGTGCAGGTTAATGTTCTTCTACTTAACAGGCTGCAGGGTGTGCAGGTTAATGTTCTATCTTAACAGGCTGCAGAGGTGTGCAGGTTAATGTTCTATCTTAACAGGCTGCAGGGTGTGCAGGTTAATGTTCTATCTTAGCAGGCTGCAGGGTGTGCAGGTTAATGTTATATCTTAACAGGCTGCAGGGTGTGCAGGTTAATGTTCTATCTTAGACAGGCTGCAGGGTGTGCAGATTAATGTTCTATCTTAACAGGCTGCAGGTGTGCAGGTTAATGTTCTATCTTAACAGGCTGCAGGGTGTGCAGATTAATGTTCTATCTTAACAGGCTGCAGGGTGTGCAGGTTAATGTTTCTAACTTAACAGGCTGCAGGGTGTGCAGGTTATGTTCTATCTTAACAAGCTGCAGGGTGTGCAGTTAATGTTCTATCTTAACAGGCTGCAGGGTGTGCAGGTTAATGTTCTATCTTAACAGGCTGCAGAGGTGTGCAGGTTAATGTTCTTCTATCTTAGTAGGCATGCAGGGTGTGCAGGTTAATGTTCTATCTTAACAGGCTGCAGGGTGTGCGAGTTAATGTTCTTCTATCTTAGTAGGATGCAGGGTGTGCAGGTTAATTTCTATCTTAACAGGCTGCAGGGTTGTGCAGGGTTAATGCTTCTTCTATCTTAACAGGCTGCAGGGTGCAGGTAATGTTCTTCTATCTTAACAGGCTGCAGGGTGTGAGCAGTATGTTCTTCTATCTTAACAGGCTGCAGGGTGTGCAGGTTAATGTTCTTCTATCTTAACAGGCTGCAGGGTGTGCAGGTTAATGTTCTATCTTAACAGGCTGCAGGGTGTGCAGGTTAATGTTCTTCTATCTTAGCAGGCTGCAGGTGTGCAGGCTTTTGTTCTAGCCCAGCACTAACTCACCTGATTGAACTGACTTGACTCTGTTCTCTGATTGGCTACGTTCACCTTCCCCCAGAACCGTGAGCAGCTGCAGGCAGATCTGATTGGGTGCCAGGCGAAGATCGCCGACCTGGAGAAGGCATTGGCTGAGAGGGGGCAGGTAAAAGAGGAAGTGGGCGGGGAGAAGACTGGGAGGTCCCTGGCTGCTCCGCTCTCATTGGCCCTGCTGCTTGTCTGTCTTGGGGCTTTGCTTTTGGCCTGGCGCTACGGCTACGCCGACCGGATCTGCCGCAGGATCTTGTGATGTCACTCTGATGATGTCACAACTCTGCCCTGTGTGTGTGCTCCACTGTCGTTGACAGTATTTTAATGTATATGGTCTATTTTCTCTGGAAAAGATCATCAGGATTTATCTCCTCATGATCATGAGAAAACTGATGATAAACAAATCAGCCAGTCATCAAATTTTACCTAGCATTTACAAATTTGACTCTGAAGAAACAAGGTTAATGAAGATATATATATATACTGTATTGTCTTAATTATGTGACATTATGTGGAAATCATCTTCAATCAGTTCCTCTGTAAAGATATATCAATTACATTATTTCCTTGGATAAGTCATGATATTTGTAAAATCAGATTGAAATCCATTTTGAGAAGTGTATATGGATTTTGGGGTCAAAACAAAACAAATGCACCATGATGCAAATCACATAGATTGTTCAATCCTCTTGTTGATTGCTCAGCCTGATATCAATAGACTGAATAGATCTAATACCGAGCAGCGTTTCACAGAGGTCAGAACTCATAGCATCCTCCATCATTCTCTGGTACCTGTTGCATGCCTCACATTTACTGCATGTTGCCTGTTTGTGTCATTGTGGCATTGTTGCACTTTCTGTTGCACTGCTCTCACCTCTGGTGCCTCAATATTCCTGAATCTCTGTTCAGCATGCTGTTCACTGTACCAATACAGATTTCTGAGCACATTTCTCTGTATTTCTGGTCATTCTGGTGGTGAACTTTCTCTGTTTCTTTTTGGCTCAATAAAACCATGTTACAGCAATATCTTTTGTGTTTAACTTGTGGTTGCATGCATGTGTGCTGACTATTTGAATGCATTTTATCACTTATTTTGGGCTTGTGGGTCTCAGTTCAGAAACGGACAGTTTGGGCTAGGACTCACCCGGTGTGGCTGAATCTCTTTGGGTTGGGGTGCTCATGCATGTACATTGTACAGTATCCCCTATGGGTGGCAAGGTGCTCTTATCTCCCTTATCATTCTGTGTTGTGATACTTTAGTTTTCCTCTGAGGTGTGTGTGACCGTATRTTTCTCCAGGACTCTAAGTGGGTGGAGGAGAAGCAGTACTTCATCAGGACCAAAAAGGAACTCCACGACAAGGTAAGGTACATCCTACTCCTCTGTCACTCAGCACCGTCCTGTGAGCAATCTGGAAGGAAAGGACACTCGGATTGGGCGCCTTTGAGTGTATACTTTTATTAGATACATGGTTTATCTAATGTGGCAGGAAATACAAAAATGTGTGTGTGTGTGTGTGTGTAGATGTGTGTGTTACAGCAAGCTGAGTGGAAGCTGCAGGCGGCGGTGCAGGACGTGAGGGACCAGAATGAGCTGCTGGAGTTCAGAGTGCTAGAGCTGGAAGTAAGAGAGTGCRCCATCAAACTGTCCCCAGGGGGCGACACCGGTCTCCAGTCCCCACGCAAGACCTACATACAGTGACCAAAACACACACACAAGCGTGCTAGTAGCAGAGGAGGCTGGTGGGAGGAGCTATAGCAGGACGGGCTCATTGTAATGGCTGGAATGGAATATATGGAATGGTATCAAACACACAAAAAAAACATGTTGGATTCCGTGACACAAATTCCATTACAGCCATTACAGTGAGAGCATCCTCCTATAGCTCCTCCCACCAGCCTCCTGGGGCGCTTAGTACAGCGTACACACGCACGCACACAAACATACACACTACTGTGCCTCGACCCATTGTATGTACCTTGTATTCTGACCRCCTTACCATCCCCACTGAACTGGAAAAGTTTATTTTTTTAAATTGAAAGATGTACAAGAATGTTGTCTTTAGTGAGATGAATATAATTTTGAATGGAATAAAATGTGTTCAAGTTCACCATCTGCCCATCTTTGTTCATTTGTCTCCTCCTTGCATGTAGTTGTTCTTAAGTTTCTTTATGTTCATTAAAAAGGCAGTCGTATGATGAAGATCTCTTGATTGTTATCCATAATAGAAGATTATCGACTGCATGGCTTTCCTCCTTTCAGGTTCTGCCTCCAACAACTGATGTAGGATATCTTTAATGAGCTCTTTCATATACTTTTTTAGAGTATCTTTCATAGTATCCTTTTTTTCTATCTTTCATGATGACTTCATAGGAGATACTCGATCACTTCAAGAAGGTATCAAAGAAACTCGTAATACACACATGAGAATGGGTTGAATGGACCCAAAGAGCCACTCAGTCACTTAAACTCGTCCATTTGAACTCCCAGAGTATGTTTTAAAACCCTATTACTTTACTTTGGTTTTAAATCATGTTTCTCCACCTAACTCATTTGGACAGATCCTGAGCATGCTATCCTCATCATGTAAGTACTGTACATCATTCAGTTCAGTTCCCAACCATGACCCATTCAGTTCAGTTCCCAACCCTGACCAGTTCAGTTCAATTCCCAACCCTGACCCATTCAGTTCAGTTCCCAACCCTGACCCGTTCAGTTCCCAACCATGACCCATTCAGTTCAGTTCCCAACCCTGACCCATTCAGTTCAGTTCCCAACCATGACCCGTTCAGTTCCCAACCCTGACCCATTCAGTTCAGTTCCCAACCACGACCCATTAAGCTCAGTTCCCAACCATGACCCATTCAGTTCAGTTCCCAACCATGACCCATTCAGCTCAGTTCCCAACCCTGACCCGTTCAGTTCCCGACCCATTCAGTTCAGTTCCCAACCCTGACTCATTCAGTTCAGTTCCTAACCCTGACCCATTCAGTTCAGTTCCTGACCTATTCAGTTCCCGACCCATTCAGTTCAGTTCGCAACCCGTTCAGTTCCCAAACCTGACCTGTTCAGTTCCCAACCTTGACCCATTCAGTTCATTTCCTGACCCATTCAGTTCCTGACCCATTCAGTTCGGTTTCCAATCCTGACCCGTTCAGTTCAGTTCCCAACCCTGACCCGTTCAGTTCTCAACCCTGACCAGTTCAGTTCCCGACCCATTCAGTTCCTGACCCATTCAGTTCCTGACCCATTCAGKTCAGTTCCCAACCCTGACCCATTCAGTTCAGTTCCCAACCCTGACKCATTCACTATTAGTCTCACACACCAGTCTACCCAACCAGAATATTAGTTGTGATTGTACTGTCCCCTTTAGAGGGCTGGCTGTTGTGGTCTGTAAATTAGACTGGTAGGACTGTTTGTGTGTGTGTGTGTGTGTGTGTGTGTGTGTGTGTGTGTGTGAATGAGGGCTGGGTTAACTGTCTTTGTTGTCCATTAGGAGAGGGAACACAGGCTTCCAGCCATGGGATTCCACATGACTACCTTCCCAGAGAACAGCAACAGCGCTCTGCAGATCTTCTGTCACCAGGAGGGCATCAAGGTAACACAAACACACACATTCTCCCTCTCGCAGCGTATGTAAACTGGATGTGTAATCCCTCTTTAGGACGTGGTTATTCCAGATCTGATGAAGAAACTGGATATCCTGGGAGATAATGGGGTGAGTTTACACTCTCTCCACTGTTCCTAATACTCTCAATAAAATGATCTTACTAACATTCACAATGCTATTTTCTCCCTCAATTAAAACCTTAATAAATACTTTTATCCCTCCCCGATCCTCTATATCCATTTCCTGTCTCTTCTTCGTCTCCAGAACTTGCGTAACGAGGAGCAGATTGTTGTCATCCAGGCGGGGACGGTTCTGTCAATGTGTGAGAAGGTCAGTCTCTCCTTCTCCAACAACACTGGAACATTGTTACATTGTGGGAGGCAACCCATCTGCCTCCTCTTCCTCCTCTTCCTCCTTCTCGTCTTCCTCCTCCTCCTTCTCGTCTTCTTCCTCCTCTTTCTTCTTCTCCTCTTCCTCCTCTTCAACTATTCCTCCTTCTTTTCCTCCTCCACCTCCTTCTCGTCTTCCTCCTCCTCTTCCTCCTCATCTTTCTCCTCTTCCTCCTTCTTGTCTTCCTCCTCCTTCTCGTCTTCTTCCTCCTCCTTCTCGTCTTCTTCCTCCTCTTTCTTCTTCTCCTCTTCCTCCTCTTCAACTATTCCTCCTTCTTCTTTTCCTCCTCCACCTCCTTCTCGTCTTCCTCCTCCTCCTCCTCTTCCTCCTCCTCATCTTTCTCCTCTTCCTCCTTCTTGTCTTCCTCCTCCTTCTCGTCTTCTTCCTCTTTCTTCTTCTCCTCTTCCTCCTCTTCAACTATTCCTCCTTCTCCTCCTTCTTTTCCTCTTCCACCTCCTTCTCGTCTTCTTCCTCCTCTTTCTCCTTCTCCTCTTCATCCTCTTCAACTATTCCTCCTTCTCCTCCTTATTTTCCTCTTCCACCTCCTTCTCTTCTTCCTCCTCCTTCTCCTCCTCTTCCTCTTTCTCCTTCTCCTCCTCCTCCTTCTTATCTCTGAGCCTGCCTCTTACACCTACTGGTCCATTATCTACTGAGTATTTAACTGTACAGTATGTGTTGAGTGTCTCTCTCTGTCTCTCTCTCTCTCCCTCCCTCCATAGTGGTTAAAACAGATAAACAGCACAGAGGCAGCCTTGACCCAGAAGATGATTGACCTGGAGAATGAGACGGTGAGAGACCCCAAAAAAACATCTGACCAAGTATCAGTGGTTTTTCACTSTCTCTGACGTGACGCCATTGTCATGGTGATGCAATGTGATACCCCGTGATGTGATTTCATATCCTGTGTTGTGCTGTGGCTGTTCCAGGACCAGTTCAGTAAGCAGAAGGGTTTCATGGAGGAGGAGCTGGACTACAGGAAGCAGGCCCTGGATCAGGCCTACATGGTACGACACAGCAACATGATGGGAGAGGAGGGTTACTGCTTGTAGGAACATGGGTGGTGGTCCTCAGTTGGTAGAGCATGGAACTTGAAGTTGCAATGCCAGGATAGTGGGTTAGATTCCCAGGAAACACCTGTTCGTAAAATGTATGCACGCATCACTGTAAGTCGCTTTGGTTAGAAGCGTCTGCTAAATGGCATATATTGTATTATAATTATATATTACAATAGTCCTTATATTATCAAGATGACATGCAATAGTTTCATAAAGTATATGTTTTAGACCTAGATGTAGACCCACTGTCAGCACTCTAAATGATGTAAACCCATAAAACATCACTAACCCACAGACCAAACCCTGCTGTTTGAGTTTGTCATGTGTTGTCGGGATACTGCATCTTCTACCTCAATGAACCCGTGTTTGCACTGGGTACTAAAGGACAGAACGAGACACACCCTACTGGCTGGGGAGAATGGCTGTGCATTAACTGTTCAGACACATCCCTAACACTCTCAGATGAGAACAGTACGATCCCGAGACAGGATGTCTAGTGATTCCCTCAGTGAAGTGTGTAATTCTAATGAGACTGTATCAAGAGGAACTACACGTAGACTAGAGATGTGTGAATGTTCCCAGTACAGAGAAGCCCGTATGTTTTACATTCTTCCCCTCTCTAACTTGATTTAACCGTCACTACCACCATGAGTCAGGTAACAACAGGAGTATCTAGCACTCACCATTTATTCATTTGATTCAGTGTGTGTTTTTGTGTTTTTAGTTCCACTTTATACAGTGTCAATAGAAGCATGTTTTTACATGGTCACTACACTGACATTATAAGCCGTAAACAGGCRTAACAGTTGTAMGTACTATGTAACAAAGTGGACTTAGTACCTACACTGTAGTTACCATGAAATTACCATGAAAAACACACCATTATAGTGACACTAGATATAAAGYGGAACAGTGTTTTCCATCTCGGCCATGATCACAGTGGCGTACCTGTGTATGTGGCTGTATGGCAGAGGATCGCAGAGCTGGAGGCGACTCTGTATAGCGCTCTGCAGCAGGAGCCGGGGGGGCGTGCGGTCGCAGAGTCTCTGTCCAACAGGCAGCGGGAGGAGCTGGGGCTAGCMGTGGACAAACTGCGGAGGCAGATACTCAGGCAGAGCCGCCAGTATGACAGTCAGATCTTACAGGAGCGCATGGAGCTCCTACAGCATGCCCAGCAGGTAAGGAAAGGCCTTAACCTGCAGCCGCCACAGAGAAAAGATGCAGTATCCCTCCTGCTTGTGTGTGTGTGTGTGTGTGTGTGTGTGTTTCCTTGTATTTTGTGTATTCCACCAAACCTCAACATTTCACAAAAGTCCTATCCTTATTCTATTAGTCTTTATGCTCCTAACATTAACATGACACTCCTAACTGCAACACAACACTCCTAGCCTCAACACAACACTCCTAACCTCAACACAACATTCCTAGCTTCAACACAACACTCCTAACCTCAACACGACACTCCTAACCGCAACACGACACTCCTAACCGCAACACGACACTCCTAACCTCAACACGACACTCCTAACCTCAACACGACACTCCCAACCTCAACACGACACTCACTCCTCCAACACGACACCTACCTCAAACACGACATTCCCTAACCTCAACACGCACTCAATAACCTCAAACCGATCAACTCCTAACCTCAACAACGACACTTCCCAACTCAACACGACACTCCAACCTCAACACGACATCCATAACTCTCAAACACGATAATCTAACCTCAACCAAGACACTCCTACACGTCAACACGACACTCCCTCAACACGGACACTCCCATACCGTCAACGACACCCAAACTCAACACGACACCCATAACTCAAACGACACTCCTAACTCAAACATCAACCTCCACACACGGCACTCCAACCTCAACAACGGCACTCACTAAAACACCTCACACGACATCCTAACTCAACACGACACTCCTAACCTCAACACTCCTAACCTCAACACGACATCACCCTCAACACGACATTCTCCAACCTCAACACGACACTCCTAACCTCAACACGACACTCCTCGACCTGTCAACACGAACCTCCGACTCAACCTACACTCCAACAACTCAACAGCACCCTAACCTCAACACGACACTCCCAACCTCAACCAGACACTCCTAACCTCAAACACGACACTCCTAACTCAACACGACACTCCTAACCTCAATCAACGACACTCCTAACCTCCTAACACGACACTCCTAACCTCCAACACGACACTCCTAAACCTAACTCGACACTCAACCCACTGACCTCAACCGAACACGACCTCCTCAACACCACTCCTAACTCAACACGACACTCCTAACCTCAACACGACACTACCTACACCTCAACACGACACTCCTAACCTCAAACACCTCCTAACTCAAAACGACACTCTCACCTCAACACGACACTCCACCTCAACAGACACTCCCAACACTCGACACTACAACTCAACCTCAACACGACACTCCTAACCTCAACACGACACTCCTAAACCTCAACCACTTCTCTCAAGCAACTACATCAAACGTTCTAATCAGTTACACAATAGGAGTTTACTAAAGACATCAATTATAATAGAACATTCTCCATAACCGACCTGCAGCTGAGACATTTTTCTTAGTCTTCTCTTCATTGGTCTCTCCTCCACCAGCCCTGCTGGGTGCAATACAGGATCTCAACCTAATCCCGTCCCCCAAAAACAGCTCTTTTCCAGGCCCTGCCTCTCCTCTGGCTGACTCAGCCTCCCGTGGTTATGATCTAAGCAGCTTTTAGGGAGAATGTGATCAGTGTGGTTCCATTGTTTCATAACTCTATCAGGATTACTTCCAGTGAAGGTTTTGGATTTCCCGCTTGTCTGAGTMTGTCTCAAATAGTGTTTAGAGGAGAGGAAAGGAGCAAATGGAAGTGTGCGTGCGTGTGTAGCCAAGACCAAAGGTCAGTCAACAAATCAGCTCATGTGGTCTGAACAAAGATTCACCATTGTTCCACTTGCTCGTTGTCATGGCAGCAGGATTTTTTTTATTTGACGCTCTGCAACAGCTGCCATGGTAACATGGGAGTAGGGCAGCTTCTGGGAATACATGTGGAAAGGGTTGTCGTCACTTTCATTAGCAACTGTTTAACAACCACAACCATTTATTTGTTCTACTTCTAAACTATAATACAGAGCCTGTGGTCAGTAGGAAGTTGACCTCCTGAACCATATGTTCCGTGTTATTTGCCTTACAGAGAATAAGACAGTTGGAAGGCATGATTGACATGCAAAAGAGACAAGTCAAGGAAATTGAAGAAAAGGTATATATGTAATTTCTCTCTCTGTCTAAGAAACATCTATGTATGTGTTGTGGGCACAGGTGGCTAGTGGAACCTAATTTGGGGAGGATGGGCTCATAGTAAYGGCTGGAAGGRAAMAAAATGAATGGTATCAAACACATGGTACCACTCTATTCACTTYATTCCAACTATTATTATAAGCCTCCCTTCACCAGCCTCCTGTGGTTGTGGGTCATGTGAGCGGGCAGTAGGACTCTTCAGTTAGAATTCTGAACAGTAACGTGTCTTCTTCTCTCCTTTTTTTAACATTCTTTAACATTRTTATGATTTGTTTAGTTCTTCTTCCTCTTTTTGTTTTTCTCTCTAGCTTTTATTATTGTGCCTTAATGACACTGACACGGACCGACATCAGGTAATGACACACAGCGACGCAACCTCCCTAATACTGTGTAAGAACAGGAGGATGACGCTGACGATCAATTGTCTGTTTCCTCAGGTGCTAAGGCGCTCGGGTGGAGAAACACACAACATGTTTGTTTTTTTAATGTGTTTTTTAGATGGTTCACAAACCTTATGTCTTTTTTGATAAACATGCACTTTTAACCTGGGATGCAAAACATAACAAAACCATGACTTTAAAAAGTGAACAAATACCAGAGACATATAAAGAGAGGTGTATCAGTGTTTTTTTATAGAAAGGAAGCCTCGCCTACMATTTCTGGAAGTGGAACAATTAGCCAAACTCTAAMGTGAGTTCTAAAAAGCATAAACATTGTGACTGGAACACTGAAGCGGGTCAATAAGGACAACATTGATTGAGACACTGCCTCAGATGAATTTAGAACCACACAACGAAAGAGTGCAATTGGAGAGGAGGGAGGAGGAGGAGGAGAGGAAGAAGAAGGGGGAAGATGGGGAGGGGGAAAGAAAGCAGGAGGCCTTTCTAACACAGACTAGCCAAGTCCTGGGCACTGGACCTTCCCGGAAAGCTCAGCGCATGAGGGTCTCCATGGAAACGGCCGTCACGGCCACGTTGAAAGGGTAAGAAGTGAAAGCTCTGAGTAGGTGCCGCAGTAGAGAGACACCAGAGGACTGAGGGGACGGGAGGAGTCTAGTCTGTGGAAGACAACAAAGAATCTTCAGTAGGTAAGTTACTTTATATTATCACAGCACTGTATTTTACAATTATGTCTAACTTTAGGTACCTTGACAAAACAAACCCAACACAAATACTTCCTCCTTCTGCTCTGTTCTGCAGTTCTGAGTTATCCATTGGCTTCACATTGCATTCATTCATTAGCTTAATCAGAGTTACGCAATAACTTKGCTAACTGGGAGAGATGGGTGATGGGATGAGGGGGCGGGGCTTGTTGTGGTTAGGGAGAGGAGGTGGTGAGGTAACTTTAGACGCATGTCTGAAGCTAGTCAGCTACTTGCTGCAGCCGAGCTACTGCTCTCATGATTAATGCAATTTGTATGAGTGTGTGTGTGTTACACCACAGCAAAGGGTCAAGAAAGAGAAGGAAGAGAGGACAGAGAGAGAAGCGAAGGGAGAGAAAGAGGGAGGTCAGAGAGGTATAGAGAGAAGGAGGGGAGGGGCGGGAGTTTTTGAGAAAGAGAGGGGGGTATGACTGAGGTTGGAGAAGGAGTGTGTTTGCTGGTTTGCTACCAGACAGTGGATGAATGCAGGGAGAGGATCAGTAAGGTTTCTGAATGGAAACCGTTGGTTTGCAGGTTCTAGAGAGGAGGTCACCCATGAACAACAACCATGGAGGGGAACATGATTACAACAGCGGGGACCGGAACCGGAGCTGACTCTGTAACCATGGTAACAGGTCCCACTGGCACCCCGGACCTCCAGGTTCTGACACACAGAGTGAAGCTTCTAGAGCACAGCCTGAGAGACAACGTCAGCTCCTTCACTGAGTCTGAGAGCGCTCTGCACAACAGGTGAGGAGCAGGTGACATAGAGACAGGGATCACGTATCACACAGCTACAACATATGGCCACAACCATATCACATTGCACATCCTGTTCTCACATGCAGCTTACCAAGCAGCATTTTGCCATAGTAACAGACAGTTGGTTACCTCTTAGCATGATATCACTGTGTGTGGGGTTTATTTCAAACATTGCAGCCAGTAAGGTATGTGTGCACACTTCTACTTTCTCTTGGACTGATGACAGGCAAAAACAATTTGACAGTAGGATGTCTCATCTAATGCTAATGTAATGCTATGCTAGTCATGTAATGCTATGCTATTCATGCAATTCTATGCTATTCTTGCTATTCATGTAATGCTATGAAAATGTAATGTGATCTAATGAATCATGTCGTCCTCCTGTGCAGGATTAGAGAGTTGGAGGTGTCAGAACAGAGCCTGCTACAGAAGGTGGAGGACCTTACTGCCAACTCAGTCCTCCACTGCCCCAGCATGCTGCAGCGCCAGAGGCTGGATGAGCGGCTCCACACGCTGAGGGAGGAGGTACGCTCCATGGTGAGAGACAGAATTGAGCTTTACATGAGCTTCAATGAGGCATAGCAAACATACGAGTACTGGAAGCTGTACTGTACATGCTATGTCAAGCCTGTTTGAACTCAGGCTATTAGCTGTTTATAGTGGTAAACCGTTGTAACTTCAGGGTAGTGTAACCTGTTGTAACTCAAGGTAGTTGTAAACCTGTTGTAACTCAGGTAGTGTAGTATAAACCTGTTGTAACTCAGGTATTAGTGTCGTGTAAACTGTTGTAACTAGGTATAGTGTAGTGTAGCCTGTTGTAACTCAGGTTTTAGTGTCGTTGTAAACCTGTTGTAACTCAAGGTATTAGTGTAGTGTAAACCTGTTTTAACTCAGGTATTGTGTAGTGTAACATGTTGTAACTCAGGTATTAGTGTAGTGTAAGCCTGTTGTAACTCAAGTGTTAGTGTAGTGTAACCTGTTGTAACTCAGGTATTAGTGTAGTGTAAACCTGTTGTAACATCAGGGTTTAGTGTAGTGTAAACCTGTTGTAACTCAGGTATTAGTGTAGTGTAAAACCTGTTGTAACTCAGGTATTAGTGTAGTGTAACCTGTTGTAACTCAGGTAGTGTAGTGTAAATGTTGTAACTAAGGTATTAGTGTAGTGTAAACCTGTTGTAACTCAGGTATTAGTGTAGTGTAAACCTGTTGTAACTCAGGTATTAGTTGTGGTTAAACCTGTTTGTAACTCAGGTATTAGTTTGTAGTGTAAACCTGTTGTATACTCATGGTATTAGAGTGTAGTGTAAACTGTTGTAACTCAGGTATTAGTATAGTGTAAACTGTTGTAACTCAGGTATTTAGTGTAGTGTTAAACTGTTTGTAATTCAGTTATTGATGTAGTGTAAACATGTTGTAACTCAGTATTAGTGTGTGTACCTGTTGTAAACTCAGGTTTAGTGTAGTGTAAAACCTGCTTGATATTCTCAGGTATTAGTGTAGTATAAACCTGTTGTAACTCAACGTATTAGTGTAGTGTAAACCTGTTGTAACTCGGATATTTAGTGTAGTGTAAACCTGTTGTAACTCAGGTATTAGTGTAGTGTAAACCTGTTGTACTCAGTATTAGTGTAGTGTTAACCTGTTGTACTTCAGGTAGTTAGCTGTATAGTTGAAGCCTGTTGTAACTCAGGTATTGTGTAGTGCTAAACCTGTTGTAACTCAGGTATTAGTGTAGTGTAAACCTGTTGTAACTCAGTATTAGTGTAGTGTATAAACCTGTTGTAACTCAGTATTAGTGTTAGTGTTAAACCTGTGTACTGTTAAACCTGTGTTAACTCAGGTATTAGTGTAGTGTAAACCTGTTGTAACTCAGGAGTATTAGTGTCTGTGTACTGTTTGTAACTCAGGTATTAGTGTAGTGTAAACCTGTGTAACCTCAGGTGTGTAAACCTGTTTTAACTCAGGTATTAGTGTAGTGTAAACCTGTTGTAACTCAGGTATTAGTGTAGTGTAAACCTGTTGTAACTCAGGTATTATTGTAGTGTAAACCTGTTTTAACTCAGGTATTTGTGTAGGGTAATTTATTGTACTTTATTGTAATTGTAAGAAGAAGGAGAATGCAGGGAGTATGCGAGTATCATAACTCTATTGTAGCTCATGTGTAAATTATTGTAATCTCCCTGTCTCTGTCCCAGTCCCAGGAGAAGGAGCGTGGGGACCGTGTGTGGAGGGAGAGGCTGCGGCGCTGTCAGGCCCAGCTCAGGGCTAAAGAAGAGGAGATGGGCCGCCAGTCTCAGTACTTTGAGCTCTTCAAGAGCCAGCTGCACCACAAGCTAGGCCTGGCCAGAGACAGAGAGCAGGGCCTGCAGACCAGACTCCACCAGCTGGAGCGACCGGTGCTGGAGATGAACGTATCTGCTGCCACCTACATAGCCCCTGTCAACACAGCTAGCACCAACTCCGTTACTGCAGACAATGTCAATCCCATCATGGTACCAACCTCAGGCCAACAGAGAACAGAGACAGAGAGACTTCCCCACCCAAGGGAGGAAGGAGAAGGAGAGGAGGAGGACGGTGAGGAGAAGACACAGCGGAGACACTACGGACAACAGCTCCAGCAGAAGCAGGGAGCGGATGATAGACAAATAGAGGGAGAAAGAGAGGGGGAGGAAGGGGAAGAGGGTGAGAGTCTGGGGGGTGAGGACCTCAGGGTTCTGCTGGAAAGGGAGGAGCAGAAGCTGGCGGAGCAGAGGGGGCTGATGGAACAGCTGCAGGAAGCGCAGGAGAACAACCACTTCTTGTCCTGTACGTTGGAGGAGATGAGGACGGTGGTCCACAGACTGAAGCTGACAGAGAGCTCCCTGATGGAGGAGGTGGAGGAGCTGCAAGAGGAGAACCAGAGACTGTGTCAGAGGCTCAGCCACACCCTGAGACAAACCAACCACAGCCTGGGTTCTACTGACCCCAGCCTGGCTACCTCCCTGCCAAACACCCCTGGCCTGGGTCAACCAGTTTCCTGCTCTGTGGACAACACTGACCCGGTGAGTGATGAGATGAAAGATCATGTAGAGGGACTCTGTAAATCAGTGTAAGAGTTGGAGAGTTAAGCCTCAAGAAAGTGAATGATTATGATTATAAGCAAACCTTATTTTAGGATTGTAAAATGGATTATAATGTGGGATTATCATGGGTCCAAAGTGGAATGTTGATCTGAGTAACTACAGAAGAACTAACGAGTGTGGCCGGCTTGTGTGTTTGAGACTGGGATCTGCTTTTTGATGAACCTCTAATGTTTAATGTTCATCATCTATGCAGGTGAAGATGATCCCAGGCCAGTCTTCACTAGACACACCTCCCTCTGCTCAACACCATGGAGCAACAGAGAGGTCACAGGAAAACTCCACTCTGCCTCTGCCCCAGCCGGACCTCCTGAACCTCTCAGGCCACCGTAGCCAGAACCCCGGCCTCATATCCCTGGGTACTAAGAGCGTTGAGGGTCTGGGGGAGTTGACCCTGAGGGACTGGTGTCCTGGTCCTGGGGGCTTCCCCTCTCTCAACCTGGAGGAGGGGACAAGCGAGGAGACTGAGGCCCTGAGAGAGGCTTACAGGAGCATGGGGGGCGACATGGACTCACTCCGGGACCACAGGGACCAGCTGGAGAGCACTCTACGACACACACAGGACCAGCTACACARGGTGACCGAGGAGAACGCCCGACTGAAATGTAAACTCAGGGAGCAGGGAGAAACAGGGGCCTGCGAGGTGGAGCAGTGGTCCTCGCTTGTAGGCGAGAGCATGACAAATGTCCAGGAAAACAAGGTGCCAACTCCAAACCTAATACCCCAGGGTAGCAGAGAGCTCACTGCAACTCCATATCAGAATGATACTATCCTAGCCTTAGCCCAGGATGACCTGTCCCTGTATGCCTTAGCCCAAGATGACCTAGCCCTAGCCTTGAACCAGGAGAACCGGGCCCTGGGCAGGCGTATCCAGGAGCTCCTAGCCCACATAGAGAGCCAGGAGGGGGAGAGTGAGAGGGAGCTAGTCCAGCTCAGGCTGCAGGTGTCCCTGTTAGAGAGGGAGAGCACCAGGCTGGAGCAGGAGAACCTGGAGCAGGGAGGTCTCATCACTGAGCTGACCAGGAAGACTGAGGATGACCTCAACACTATCATAGAGCTGCAGGAAAGACGGGTCGAGAGCGGTCAGCTAGGCCTACAGCAGTGTGACAGTGGTTTGACCACTGAGTCAGAGTGCGGTCAACAGGGTGAGCATGCGGTCGGCTCAGTGCTAGCTCAACAGGGTGAGCATGCGGTCGGCTCAGTGCCCGCTCAACAGGGTGAGCATGCGGTCGGCTCAGTGCCCACTCAACAGGGTCAACCCACAGTAGGGGTTGTGACCAGTCTACTAGGTGATCAGACGCCAGGGTCAGTGAATAGTGGTGTACCACAGGTTGACCACACAGTCGAGTCAGTGTGTGGTCAGCAGGAGGACCGTTTGACCACGGAGTCAACGTGCAGGCTTAGAGAGAAGAGGGACGAGCTGATTGGCTATCTCAGTGATCTCAAAGAGGAAAGAGAACAGGTAGCCCTCTCACTTAGCAGTCAGACAGAGGAGAAACACCAGCTAACACGCTCCATGTGGGTTCTGAAAGAAGAACGTGACCAGATCCATAAGTCACTCTGCGGTTTAAAAGAAGAGAAAGAACAGCTGACAAGGACCCTCTGTGGTCTGAAAGATGAGAGAGACAAGGTGATGCGGTCAATGTGTGGTTTAAAAGAGGAGAGAGACCAGCTAGTTAAGTCAATGTCTGGACTCCAGGAGGAGAGAGACCAGCTAGTTCAGTCAATGTCTGGACTCCAGGAGGAGAGAG
>NW_019943783.1:41726-70193 GCF_002910315.2 Salvelinus sp. IW2-2015 | reverse complement strand
ACTCCAGGAGGAGAGAGACAAGCTCTCGCAGTCTCTCTTCAGCCAAAAAGATGAGAGAGACCAGTTGATGCAGTCAATGTGTGGTTTAAAGGGACAGAGAGACCGGCTAACACAGACACTCAGCCGTCTAGAGCAGGAAAGAGACAAGCTGTCATCTCTCAGCCTTCAAACACGAGAGAGGTACCAGGTGGACCAGTTTGTCTCTGATCTAAAAGAAGAGAAAGAGCAGCTAGTTCAGTCAATGGATGTTCTGAGAGAACAGAGAGAACAGCTCACAGAGGAGAGAGACCAGTTGCAGATGGACGTCGCTACTCTACGGAATCAGCTGCTGTTACAGGGGCGGAGCCACAACCAGCAGCCCTCAGAGAACCACGTTGGCAAGGCAACACGCACAGAGGTTGTGGCTACAGAGAGAGGGGGTCAGATGCCAAAAACGCATGATGATGGTGATGTCACTCATAGATGTCTGGCCACGGTCTACTCCTACAAGACCATCCGTCTGGAGCAGTCTGCWCAGGTAGGAGCGAATCTTTGTACTTGTGTGAGTTGTTATGTATGTTGGCACTGAGTTTCTGTCGGTAGTAGCGTGTCGCAGGGTTGTGTGAGTTATAGCATATCCCCRTATACAGAACCACTTGGGAGAGAAAGAGGGAACAGATGTGGAGCAGAGTGAACTGATGAGGGAGATCGAGTCGCTGGGGTTAGAACTCAGAAGCTCACGAGAGGTACTGAAGAAGACCCAATCAGAGGTGAGCGCTCCTTTCTTCCTGTCTTCTTGGCCAATCAGAGGAGAGGTCAGAGGTCAGAACCATGACTGGACAGAATCTGTGTGTGCAGGCTCAAAGGTGGTACCGTGAGCTGGGTGTGTCTGAGGTCAGACGAGAGGAGGCTGAAAAGAGGGCGGGAAAGGCAGCCAATGAGGTGAAGAGGGCGGTACACGCAGCCAATGAGGTGAAGGGGATGAGAGAGGAAACCAAGGAGGTGGAGGAGACGAAGAGGGAAAACCACACACTGAGAGCAGAGGTATGGATAGAGAAAGTATCCCTCTCACTAACCACCATAGTCATGTCATGATAACCCACTGGCTGTGTCTGTTGTTAGTTGGGAGAGGTGAAGAGCAGTCTAGTGGGTCTGGAGAGAGAGAAGACCGATGCTCACTCACTAAGGATCAAGGTTGAAGAGAAGTTCAGCTTGCTTCAGGCTGAACTCAAAGCCAAGGTGTGTGTTGCTTCAGGCTGAACTCAAAGCCAAGGTGTGTGTTGCTTCAGGCTGAATCAAGCCAAGGTGTGTGTTGTCAGGCTTGAATCAAGCCAAGGTGTTGTTGTTGGTAAACTAGCCAGTGGTGACTAAATCTTTCTGTTGTGTGTCGTTATACCTGATTTTGTGATCATTCAGCTCAGAGTGTTGCTCTGAAGGAGCTGAGTTAAGAGTACAATCCTCTGAAGAGGAGGCAGGGCAGCAGAGAGGGACTTGGCGCAACACACTCACCTTACTGAGGGTGCGCTATGATGACATCAGAGCTATAGGTAAACTGGCTTTTGCTAAGATAGGTTAACAGTTACCGCTTAGTTTACAAATTTAGGTAGAGACAGTCCTTTTTGCACAGTCTAGGATAGCTTAATATCTAACATCCCCGATTCCCTTGGCGAGATTGACCTTTGTTAGGAAGAAAATTAAAACTGACTTAGATCAGTGTCCAGGAAGCAAACTTCATCCTAGTCTGAATAAAACCACAGCTCTCTGCTTAGAGTGATGTTTGTTCAAAGACATGCAGAATTAATTGTATTGGAAGAGAGCTTTTACAATATCAAAAGAGCTATATTTGTGATCAGTGTTTTTGGTTTACTGTAATGTTTTGTTGTTATTTCCAGTCAGTGTATTTACTCTAATGGCTATGTCTGTCCTGACTCTCCAGTACAATGTTCTCCTGAGAAAGAGTCAGATGGATCTGGACATAGCGCCTCTAAAGGTGAGGGGGTGGAGAATGGGGGTAGTCTGTTAGTCTGGTTTGATACATGGTTGTTTGAAGCTAAAATAACATTTGGTGTTGGACTTGTTTTGACTGACAGCTGTTGTATCCAATCGCAGGCCATGCGGTCACGATTTGGTTTTGATTGACTAATGATCTGTCCAATGACAAGCCAAGCTGTCATGTTTTGGTTTTGATTGACTGATGATCTGCCCAATGACAAGCCAAGCTGTCATGATTTGGTTTTGATTGACTGATGATCTGTCCGATGGCAGGCCAAGCTGTCATGTCTGGTGGTGAAGTGCCAGCAGAGGAACAGTCTACTGGTGCAGTTGATGCGAGCCCTGCGTCGGTATGGCTGCCTGGACTACAATCTGACCCAGGAGGCTGAGGACCTGCTTAATGACACAGCACTGCAGGACTACGCCAGCACCTTCACACCCCCATCCACTGCAGCTCTGCAGGAGAACACCCACCTTCTCCCACCTGCAGCCTCAGAACGATCGGAGCGCTCACAGACCTCTATTGCAGCCTCCACAGCACAGGTAAGAGATGTAGTAACACAGAGGAGTTCAAACGTCTCCTTGGGGAYCCCCAGCCGTTCCATCTATTCAAACTATTCCACAGCTAGTACACCAGATTCAACTTGTCAACTAATCAAGCCCTTGACTACTCGAATCAGRTGAGTTAGTGCAGGGCAACAACAAAATTGTGAAATGTCCGGGGGTCCCCGAGGAGAGGTTTGAAACGCACCGCAGTAACACACCATACCACTGCACTGAACCACTTATTCATCTTAGTACAGTGTGAAACCAGTAGTGTAAAGTACTTAAGTAAAAATACTTTGAAGTAGTACTTAAGTAGGTTTTGGGGGTATCTGTACTTTACTTTACTATTCATATTTTTGACAACTTTTACTTTTATTTGACTACATTACTAAAGAAAAGTATGTACTTTTTCTCCATACATTTTCCCTGACACCCAAAAGTACTCATTACATTTCAAATCAAAATCAAAATCAAAGCAAATGTTATTTGTCACATACACATGTTTAACAGATGTTGTTGCAGATGTAGTGTTTCTAGCTCCAACAGTGCAGTAATATCTAACAATTCACAACAATACACACAATGCACACAACCTAAAGAAAAATAATGTAATTAAGGAATATATAAATATTAGTATGAGCAATATCGGAGTGGCATGGACTAAAATACAGTAGAATAGAATACAGTATATACATACGAGATGAGTAAAGCAAAAATATGTAAACCTTATTAAAGTGACTAGTGTTCCATTATTAAGGCCTACCATTTTGAATGCTTAGCAGGACAGAGAGCTGGTCCAATTCACGCACTTATCAAGAGAAAATCCCTGGTCATCCCTACTGCCTCTGATCTGGTGGACTCACTCAATTATGTAAATGAGGTCTGAATGTTGCAGTGTGCCTCTGGCTATCTGTAAATAAAAAAAGATAAAAGAAAATGGTGCCGTCTGGTTGGCTTAATATAAGGAATTTGAAATGATTTATACTTTTACATTTACTTTTGATACATAAGTATATTTAAAACCAAATACTTTTAGACTTTTACTCAAGTAGTATTTTACTTAGTGACTTTCACTTTTACTTGAGTCATTTTCTATTAACGTAACTTTACTTTTTSAARTATGACAGTTGGGTACTTTTCCCACCACTGTGTAATATAGAAACAGACCTCACGCCAGCTGAACTGGTTTATAACAAAACACACCTGTGTAAGGGGTTTCCCTGGCCATCTCTGAGGGGTTGTGCTCTCTTCCTAGGAGCTGAGTAAAGCTGTGTCTGAAGGCAGTAGGAGGGAACCCTTCAGAGTGTGTGTGGCCACAGCAGACTACTGCCCCTCTCCGAACATGCCTCACACTCTACTGCCAATGGTAGTTGGATTTAGAAATATTACAACTCTGTTTCTGTGGCACACAGTATTCCGTCACAGAGCATTGTTTTTATGAATATAAATACATGATAACAAATKATATCTTGTTGCATGTCTTATACAGTAGGCTTATATGATCCACACATTTCTGTTACAGCTTCCCCTTTCTGCGGGTGAATCAGTCCAAGTCACTGGACTCCCAGACAGACATGGGATGTACCATGCCGAGGTGAAAGGGGAGTCTGGCCTGGTCCCTGCCCGTTTCTTAGAGGAGAATGGGAGACCACTCATCCTGACTTCCCCCTCGCCAGAGAGATGTGCCAGTCTGACTAGGAAGCTGACCAGTCCAGGGAAGATCATCAACCTTCACCAGCAGTTGCAGAACACTCTTTCCAACAGCTACCAGGTAGGCCTATAGTACAGCTTTAACAAACTCTATGCTACCTACCTTCACACAAGTTATTTTTAATTTATTTAACCTTTATTTAGACAGGGAGTCAATGCTGAGACCAAGGTCTCTTTATTTAGACAGGGAGTCAAAGCTGAGACCAAGGTCTCTTTATTTAGACAGGGAGTCTATTGCTGAGACCAAGGTTTTTATTTAGCAAGGGAGTCAATGGCTGAGAACCAAGGTCTCTTTATTTAGACAGGGAGTCCAAAGCTGAGACAAGGTCTTCTTTATTTAAGACAGGGAGTCAATGCTTGAGACCAAGGTCTCTTTAATTTAGACAGGGAGTCAATAGCTGAGACCAAGGTCTCTTTATTTAGACAGGGAGGTCACATGCTGAGACCGGTCTCTTTAATTTAGACAGGGAGTAATGCTGAGACAGGTCTTTTATTTAGCGACAGGGAGTCAATGCTGAGACAAGGTCTCCTTTATTTAGACAGGGAGTCAATGCTGAGACCAAGGTCTCTTTATTTAGACAGGGAGTCAATGCTGAGACCAGGTCTCTTTATTTAGACAGGGAGTCATTGCTGAGACCAAGGTTCTTTATTAGACGGGGAGTCAATGCTAGACCAGAGGTCTCTTTAATTTAGACAGGGAGTCATGCTGAGACCAAGGTCTTTTTATTTAGACAGGGAGTCAATGCTGAGACAGGTCTCTTTATTAGAAGGGATTCGATGCTGAGACAAGTCGCTTTATTTAGACAGGGAGTCAATGCTGAGACCGGTCTCTTTATTTAGACAGGGAAGTCAATGCTGAGACAGCATTAGACAGCGTCAGCTAGACAAGGTCTCTTTATTTAGACAGGGAGTCAATGCTGAGACCAAGTTCTCTTTATTTAGACAGGGAGTCATGCTGCGACCAAGGTCTCTTTATTTAGACAGGGAGTCAATGCTGAGACCAAGGTCTCTTTATTTAGACGGGAGTTCAATGCTGAGACCAGGTCTCTTTATTTAGACAGGGAGTCAATGCTGAGACCAAGGTCTCTTTATTTTAAAGACAGGGAGTCAATGCTGAGACCAAGGTTCTTTATTTAGACAGGGAGTCAATGCTGAGACAAGGTCTCTTTATTTAGACAGGAGTCAATAGCTGAGACCAAGATCTCTTAATTTAGACAGGGAGTCAATGCTGAGACCACGGTCTCTTTATTTAGACAGGGAGTCATGCTTGAGACCAAGGTCCTCGTTATTTAGACAGGGAGTCAATGCTGAGACCCACGGTCATCTTTATTTAGACAGGGAGTCGATGCTGAGACCAAGGTCTCTTTTATTTAGGACAGGGAGTCAATGCTGAGACCAAGGTCTCTTTTATTTAGACAGGGAGTCAATGCTGAGACCAAGGTCTCTTTATTTAGACAGGGGAGTCAATGCTGAAACCAAGGTGTCCTTTTCCAGATGAGCCTGTATAGCACCACAATACACATCAAAATACAATAAACACTTTAAACTGCACATTCATATACACATTAAAATAAAAAACAAACACATTAAATATTGAGTAACTTTATTGTTTTCAACGGAAACTTCAGTTGTAGTAGAATTCAGTATCAAAACACACAATGCTATGCTAACCAGGCTTGAAGGACCGCAAATGTACATTGTTTATGCACAAAGTCCCAATATAGTCTACACAACCATGTCACCCATTCTCTCCCTAGGTTTTCCCTTCCAAGACCAGCCCCCAGGTTTACTCCATTCCCCCTCCAGGACAGGGGTACTCCYCAGGATACCACAACCCTGCTGCCCCCAACCGACCCAAGCATACCCTTGTAGCAACTACCCCTATTATTACTACTACTAGTCTCCTATCTCCCACTGCCCCCACTAAAACTACCAGTGATGGTGCTACCTCTCCTAAGCAGACCCCAAACAGAGCACATCCAACTACCAACCCTCCTGTCCACACCACCACCACCACTACTGCCCTTAGCAGTGGTAAAGAACCCCTCTCTAAAACTGGCTCTACTGCTGCTACCTCCAATGTTACAACCCCTGTTAATACCCCTCCTACCGCTGTGGCTCAGACTGTTAATAAAGCACAAACTATCTGCCCCTATCTGCCCCTCCAATCTGCCCCTCCAACTATTACCGCTGGAACTACAGCCCCCACCAAAWTGGCCCCCTTCACTACTGCTCTTCCCCTTGCTGAGTTGTCACGACTACCTGATGAGAACCAGTGTATCAAGAAGCCCCTCTCCAACCTCCAACCTGAACAAGCTAAACCAACCAAACCCAGAGCTATACCAGGTGCAGTAGCCCACACAATACACACTGTTGACTGTACACTTGACGGAAAGCATACGTGTCTGATTGTCTTTGGTCCCGGCCCTCTTAGAACCTCCAGCTGAGGTGGGCTCTGTTGAGGTCATCAGGACGGTGGGACAGAGCAGCCTCATGATTGGTTGGGAGAGACCGCCACTGGATGAGCTGGGCTGCAGCAACGGAACCTTTGTGTATGGATACATGGTAGGCTGCTCCTCTCGCCTTGGATACATTAGAATGTAAATGGTTGGCTTTGGTGTTGTTCATTCGGTGCTCTGTGTATGCCGTGCTCATCTCTCTCTCTCTCCCTCCACAGATCTATGTAGAAGGGGAGTTCCACAAGTCTGTCATGAGCTCTGCATGCACCAAGGTACGGTATGAAGCAGTCCTTTGACAACATGCTCCACCTTTCCTCCTCCTCTTTCTCCTCTTCCTGCCCTAATGATGCAATAATATTCATCACTGTGTGTGGTGGTGTTTCTACGTATCATCAGTTGAATGGTTGAAGATGACAGTGTGTATCTGTCCTCTCTTTCAGTGTATTCTGGAGAACCTGGATCTGTCCGGTCCGGTCCACATCAGTGTTCAGACCCTGGGCTCCAACGGTCTCTATGCGGAGAAGGTCCACCTCATCTACAGGGGAAAACACACCCAGTTTAGGACAGACCACACCCGTCTCAACACAGCTTCTGCTGCTCCCTGCACAGACCCTGCCTACCTAGACTGCAGGACTCCGCCCACACACCGACACAGTGGCTCCACCCAACCAGTGAGTTCTACAAACACGCCCACTTCCAAATTGACACACCCACCACATGATCACTTTTGCCCTGACCATTTTGGGAAACTTACCAGACTTTTGCAACCTTACCCTGACCCAACGTTTTAATCTTTTAATCTTTTACTGCATATTTTCAGCCGTACTCTCCAGTTGAAACCTTACTCACCCGACTCAGCAAGTCCAACGGTCTTGATGTGTGCCATTTCAGTTACTGTGTTTCATTGAAATCTGTATGAAATAATGAAATGYGATTCATTCATAATTCTCTACATTTACAGTCATCTCTTCTGGGCTTGTGTATTAATGTGTGTGTGTCTGTGTGTGTACTCTGCGTGTGTGTGGCGTGCCTTTCAGTTTGTGGCAATCTACAACTACAACCCTCTGAAGGACAGTCCTAACCTCCACCCCAGCAGAGAGCTGGCCCTGAGAGAGGGAGACACCGTCATGCTGCTAGGCAACCCACGCAACGACGGCTTCTGTCAGGCCGAGGTGGGCCAATCAACAACATCCAGGCAACAGTCATTTACCAATCAACTTGCAGAATTAACTTGTAGCTTGAATCTCTTTATATCGGATCATCATGTGTATGTACAGTGCATTCCGGAAAGTATTCAGACCCCTTGACTTTTTTCACATTTTGTTACGTTACGGCCTTATTCTAACATTTATTAAATTACATTTTTTCCTCATCAATCTGCACACAATACCCCATGATGACATAGCGAAAAACAGGTTTTCAGAGATTTTAGCAAATGTATTAAAAATAAAAAACAGATACCTTATTTGCGTAAGTATTCAGACACTTAGCTATGAGAATCGTAATTGAGCTCAGGTGCATCCTGTTTCCATTGATCATCCTTGAGATGTTTCTACAACTTGATTGGAGTACACCTAGGGTAAATTCAATTGATTGGACATGATTTGGAAATGCACACACCTGTCTATATAAGGTCCCACAGTAGACAGTGCATGTCAGAGAAAAAACCAAGCCATGAGGTTGAAGGAATTGTCCGTARAGCTCCGAGACAGGATTGTGTCGAGGCACAGAATTGGGGAATGGTACCAAAAAATGTCTGCAGCATTGAAGGTCCCCAAGAACATAGTGGCCTCCATCATTCTTAAATGTAAGAAGTTTGGAACCACCAAAACTCTTCCTAGAGCTGGCCGCCCGGCCAAACCAAAAGGCTTAGACCATGAGAAACAAGATTCTCTGGTCTGATTAAACCAAGATTGAACTCCAAGCGTCTGAATGCCAAGCGTCACGTCTGGAGGAAACCTCATGCTGTGGGGATGTTTTTCAGTTGCAGTATGACTAGTCAGGATCGAGGGAAAGATGAACAAAGCAAAGTACAGAGAGATCCTTGATGACAATCTGCTCCAGAGCCGTCAGGACCTCAGACTGGGGCAAAGTTTCACCTTCCAACAGGACAACGACCCTAAGCACACAGCCAAGACAATGCAGGAGTGGCTTCGGGACAAGTCTCTGAATGTCCTTGAGTGGCCCAGCCAGAGCCTGGACTTGAACCCGATCGAAAATCTCTGGAGCGACCTGAAAATAGCTGTGCAGCGACGTTCCCTAACCAACCTGACAGAGCTCGAGAGGATCTGCAGAGAAGAATGGGAGAAACTTCCCAAATATAGGTGTGCCAAGCTTGTAGCGTCATACCCAAGAAGATTTGAGKCTGTAATCGTTGCCAAAGGTGCTTCAACAAAGTACTGAGTAAAAGGTCTGAATACTTATGTAAATGTGATATAAATGCAAAAATGTCTAAAAAAACATTTTTGCTTTGTCATTTTGGGGTATTGTGTGTAGATTGATGAGGAAAAAAACTATTGAATCCATTTTAGAATAAGGTTGTAACATAACAAAATGTGGAAAAAGTCAAGGGGTCTGAATACTTTCTGAATGCACTTTAATTTAAAAAAGATCTGTGTCTGAGATATCTAAACAGACTACTACCTTAGACTGCTATCTAACAGACGACTATCTAAACAGACGACTATCTAAACAGACTGCTATCTAACAGACTATCTAACAGACTATCTATCAGACTATCTATCAGACTATCTAACAGACTATCTTACAGACTGCTATCTTACAGACTGCTATCTTACAGACTGATATCTTACAGACTGCTATCTTACAGACTGCTATCTTACAGACTGCTATCTAAACAGACGACTATCTAAACAGACTATCTTACAGACTACTATCTTACAGACTACTATCTAAACAGACTACTATCTAAACAGACTACTATCTAAACAGACTATCTTACAGACTACTATCTAAACAGACTGCTATCTAACAGACTGCTATCTAACAGACTACTATCTAACAGACTATCTTACAGACTACTATCTAACAGACTATCTTACAGACTGCTATCTAACAGACTTTCTAACAGACTGCTTTCTAACAGACTGCTATCTAACAGACTGCTATCTAACAGACTGCTATCTAACAGACTGCTATCTAACAGACTTGCCTATCTGACTGCTACTTCTAACAGACTGCTATCTAACAGACTGCTATCTAACAGACTACTATATCTAACAGACTAGCTATTCTAACAGACGCTTTCTAACAGACTGCTTTTCTAACAGACTGCTATCTAACAGACTGCTATCTACAGACTGCTATCTAACAGACTGCTATCTAACAGACTGCTATCTAACAGACTGCTATCTAACAACTGCTTTCTTTAACAGACTGCTATCTAACAGACTGCTTTCTAACAGACTGCTATCTAACAGACTGCTATCTAACAGACTGCTATCTAACAGACTGCTATTCTAACAGACTGCTATCTAACAGACTGCTATCTAACAGACTGCTATCTAAACAGACTTGCTTCTAACAGACTGCTTTCTAACAGACTGCTATCTAACAGACTGCTATCTAACAGACTGCTATCTAACAGACTGCTATCTAACAGACTGCTTTCTAACAGACTGCTTTCTAACAGACTGCTTTCTAACAGACTGCTATCTAACAGACTGCTATCTAACAGACTGCTATCTAACAGACTGCTATCTAACAGACTGCTATCTAACAGACTGCTATCCTCTAACAGACTGCTATCTAACAGACTGCTATCTAACAGACTGCTATCTAACAGACTGCTATCTAACAGACTGCCTATCTAACAGACTGCTATCTAACAGACTGTCTATCTACAGACTGCTATCTAACAGACTGCTATCTAACAGATTGCTATCTAACAGACTGCTATCTAACAGACTGCTATCTAACAGACTGCTATCTAACAGACTATCTTTTATTCTACTATCTTACAGACTGCTATCTAACAGACTACTACTAACAGGCTATCTAAGAGACTACTATCCTTACAGATAGGTCTCTAACAGACTATCTTTTATTCTACTGTTTTACAGACTACTCTCTAACAGACTGCTATCTAACAGACTGCTATCTAACAGACTGCTATCTAACAGACTATCTTACAGACTACTATCTAACAGACTATATTTTATTATACTATCTTACAGACTGCTATCTTACAGACTACTACCTAAACAGACTACCTAAACAGACTACTATCTAACAGACTACTATCTTACAGAATGCTATCTAACAGACCATCTTACAGACTGCCTTTTAACAGACTACTATCTAACAGACCATCTTACAGACTGCCTTCTAACAGACTACTATCTAACAGACTATCTAAACAGACTACTATCTTACAGACTTCTTTCTAACAGAATACTATCTAACAGACTGCTATTTAACAGACTGCTATCTAACAGACTGCTATTTAACAGACTGCTATCTAACAGACTACTATCTTACAGAATACTATCTAACAGACTACTATTTTACAGACTGCTATCTTACAGACTACTATCTAAACAGATGAGTGCAGCTGTGCTGTAGATAGCTTACTGAGTGACTATGTGTTTCAGGTGAATGGCAGACGAGGTCTGGCTCCTGTGGCGTTACTAGAGGAAGTTTCTGTTCCAGACAGACATGTAAGCCCCGCCCCTCCCCAATCTTCTCCTGAGAGAGGAGCAGATGATAGGCCACTGCGCCTGCCAATCAAGGAGAGAACAAGATGGGCCGCTTTGACTGTCAATCAGTGAGAGAACAAGATGATGGGCCACTGTGGCTGCCAATCAAAAAATGCTTACCTACAGAGAGATTATAGTGGCCAGAGTTAATGACATCGTCAAACACTGCCTGCCTGTGACACAAACGTTCATAAGCGCTCGCTGCCCAAAGTAATTTGAAATGGAAGTCTACAGTTGAGCACCATCCTAAATGTGGGAAGTTGTGTGGCCCAGTTTGACATTGTGCTCCGATAGACAGTTCCTTATAGCCTACATAATACTCACTGAGATTGTGTCGAATCACCTCTAACTGTCACCTCTATCAAAATTCTCTCTAATCACCTCTATCAAAATCCCCACTGTTCTGTGTGTAATCTCTCGTGGACAGACGCACGTAACATAGCTGGTATTGTAGTGTCTGTCAACAGACTGTGGGATGCGATGACTATCAAGGAACTTGATCAGTGATTWWWAATCACTGATCATTTTGGACAAATCACGATTTCGCATCTTTCAAATTTCGGAAGGGGAGGGGACATTTGGCCCATAGACTTGCCTGTAACTTGCAAAGGGGGGTGGAGCTACTGCCCTGCTTCCGCTGCTTGCTCTTGTCTCTTTTCAAACACATCTTCCCCCAGAAAATAATTGAGTATCTAACGCAATTACGCAAGATTGTAATTCTGGGTTTCCAAGATTATTCTGTATGTGACAAGTGTCAAAAAGGTCAAAGGTTGGCCTAATGGATCTGACAACCTGTCTGACAACCTGTCTGACATCAAGTGCGTTCATGGTAATAAAGCTAGGCCATTTTACTGGATCTTTTATCAAGCCAAATAGGATAAAAGGAGGTCCATACCAAAGACTTGGATATTTCAGTTCTTTGTCGTTATACACTGAACAAAAATATGAATGCAAAATGTAAAGTGTTGGTCCCATGTTTCATGAGTTGAAATGAAAGATCCCGGAAATGTTCTGTTCACATAAAAAAAACATATTTCTCTCTAATTTGGTGCATAAATTTGTTTTACATCCCTGTTAGTGAGCATTTCTCTTTTGGCAAGATAATCCATCCACCTGACAGGTGTGGCATATCAAGAAGATGATTAAACAGCATGGTCATTACACAGGTGCACCTTGTGCTAGGGACAATAAAAGGCCACACTAAAATGTGCAGTTTTGTCACACAACGCAATGCCACAGATGTCTCAAGTTTTGAGGGAGCATGCAATTGGCCTGCTGACTGCAGGAATGACCACCAGAGCTGTTTCCAGAGAATTCAATGTTAATTTCTCTACCATAAGCCACCTCCAACATTGTTTTAGAGAATTTGGCAGTACGTCCAAGTGGTCTGCGGTTGTGAGGCCAGGTGTAACCACGCCAGCCCAAGACCTCCACATCCAGCTTGTACACMTGCAGTATCATCTGAGACCAGCCACCCGGACAGCTGATGAAAGTGTGGGCATGCACATCCAAAGACTTTCTGCACAAACGGTCAGAAACCGTCTCGTAAGCTCATCCGCATGCTCATCGTCCCCACCAGGGTGTTGACCTGACAGCAGTTTGGTGTTGGAACAGACTTCAGTGGGCTAAAGCTCACCTTTGATGGCAACTGGCATGCTGGAGAACTGTTCTTCCCGGATCCCGGTTTCAACTGTACCAGGCAGATGGCAGACATTATGTGTATGGCATTATGTGGGTGTGCGGTTTGCTGATGTCAATGTTGGGGGGTTATGGTATGGCGGTGGGATTATGGTATGGGCAGGTGGCGGTGGTGTTATAGTATGGGCAGACATAAGCTACAGACAACAAACACAAGTGCATTTTATCTATGGCAATTTGCATGCACAGAGATACCGTGACAAGATTCTGATGCCCATTGTTGTGCCATTCATCTGCTTCTTCACCTCATGTTTCAGCATGATAATGCACAGCCCCATGTCGCAAGGATCTGTACACAGTTCCTGGAAGCTGGAAATGTCCCAGTTCTTCCATGACCTGCATATTTACCAGAGATGTCACCCATGGAGCATGTTTGGGATGCTCTGGATTGATGTGCACGACAGTGTGTTCCAGTTCTCGCCAATATCCAGCAACTTTGCACAGCCATTGAAGAGGAGTGGGACAACATTTCACAGGCCACAATCAACAGCCTGATCAACTCTATGCAAAGGAAATGTCACGCTGCGTGAGGCAAATAATGGTCACACTGGTTTTCTGATCCACTCCCCTACTTTTTTTAAGGTGTCTGTGACCAACAGATGCATATCTGTATTCCCAGTCACGTGAAATCCATAGATTAGGGCCTAATGAAGTCATTTCAGTTGACTGATTTACTTATATGAACTGTAACTCTGTAAAATCATAGAAATTTTTGCATGTTGCATTTATATTTTTGTTTAGTGTATTTACAAAAGCCAATCATGGTTGATCATGGTTGTTCATCGAATCATGAATTTGATTGAAGTCTGAGATGTTCTACTGTAGAATCGAATCACTCAATGAMGTCATGTCATTCAGATGGATAGAAATGTGTCACGGATATATATGTTTTGAGATGATTAAAGAAMCGGAGGTATGCCATTGGGCTGTGGGTATCAGTCTCCGTTCATGTCCCCAGTCTCTGTCTACAGTCTAACTGAAGTTAATGACCTTTTACTTTTCTGTTCTGATCTGAAATAGAGAAAATACATTCTGTGTGAGACACATGACTACTGCATACTTGTCCTTCCTCTGATTGTGGGAACGGCCATGGAGCCACAAATGTATTTTTGTATCACTCTGTGCATATGATGTCATTTGATTTCCTAATGATTTCTTTAGACTGTATTAAGATAATAAATGTTTAGATGACATCAGATATAGTAGTATGTCCTGTATTTTCCAGATTATACTGCGGTGTACAATCTTGATTTTACCACTAGAGGGCAGTCATCGCAAACTTTCCAACATGCTACTSTCAATAGCCAAATAAATCTGTGGGTGTACGTGTTCTTATCTCCTCTCCTCTCTGTTTAGGGACGATTGAGCAACTCTCTTCCCCCCCATGGGATGCAGATAATTGTATATCAAAACTCCCACTGTGTTGCGTACAAAAACGTACATATAGATTTGTTAGGGAATACTCTCACACACACGCATTGGAGGCAAGAGTGCCTTATTAACCACCTGCTGTGGTCTGCTGCTGTGTGAACTCCTCAAAGTGTAAAACCCCATAGCTCAGCAGAAAGAAAGTGTGTGTGTGTATGTGAGTATTCCCTAACAAGTCTACATGTAAGTGTTTGTACACAACAGACAGTGGGAGTTTTGATATACAATTATCTGGGGAGAGAGTTGCTCAATAGTCCCTAAACAGAGAGGAGAACACCCACATCCTCAAACCCATACACGAACACACACACAGTTGGACGACAACAGAAAAGAGAAACCTCGGGGAATGAGGTCATGGTTGTGGAGGAACTGCAGCATACATTTTTTGACTTATAAAATAAAGTAATGATATATACCCATTGATTCTTGAATAATTTAAGGATCGGACCCTTTTTTTAAATGTTCGCCTAAAATGACATACTCAAATCTAACTGCCTGTAGCTCAGGACCTGAAGCAAGGATATGCATATTCCTGATACCATTTCAAAGGAAACACTTTGACGTTTGTGGAAATGTGAAATTAACGTCGAAGAATATAACACATTAGATCTGGTAAAAGATAATTCAAAGAAAAAAACATATTTTATAGTGTTTTTTTTTTCATCTTTGAAATGCAAGAGAAAGGTCCAAATGTATTATTACAGGTTAGGCGTAATTTAGATTTTGGCCACTAGATGGCAGCTGTGCAACATTTTTTAGACTGATCCAATGAACCATTGCATTTCTGTTCAAAATGTTGTATCAAGTCTGCCCAAATGTGCCTAATAGGTTTATTGATACATTTTCAACTTCATAACTGTGCACTCTCCTCAAACAAAAGCAATGRTATTATTTCACTGTAATAGCTACTGTAAATTGGTTCTAAGGTTCTGGACAGCTTTGTGACATCAAATGGACTTGGGTGGTCAAGATATGTTGGTATCTGTACTGATGGTGCAAAAGCCATGACAGGAAGACATAGTGGAGTGGTAATGCGCGTGCAAGCAGTTGCTCCCGACGCCACTTGGGTACACCGCAGCATCCACCGAGAGACTCTTGCTGCCAAGGGAATGCCTGGCAGCTTGAAAGACGTTTTTGGCACTACAGCGAAAATCGTTAACTTTGTTAAAGCAAGGCTCCTGAACTCTCGTGTATTTTCTGCATTATGCAATGATATGGGCAGCGACCATGTAACGCTTTTACAACATACAGAAGTACGCTGGTTATCAAGGGGCAAAGTATTGACACATTTTTTTTGAATTGAGAGACAAGCTTAAAGTTTTCTTTACTTTGACCATAATTTTCACTTGTCTGACCGCTTGCATGATGACGAGTATCTCACACGACTGGCCTATCTGGGTGATGTTTTTTCCCGCCTGAATGATCTGAATCTAGGATTACAGGGACTCTCCGCAACTATATTCAATGTGCGGGACAAAATTGAGACTATGACTAAGAAGTTGGAGCTCTTTTCTGTCTGCATTAACAAGGACAACACAAAAGTATTTTCATCATTGTATGATTTTTTGTGTGCAAATGAACTCAAGCTTACGGACAATGTCAAATGTGATATAGCAAAGCACCTGAGTGAGCTGGGTTTGTAATTACGCATGTGCTTTCCTGAAACGGATGACACAAACAACTGGATCCGTTATACACTTACCGATATCTGAACAAGAGAGCCTCAAGAGAGCCTTGCAGCAAGCGGTTCTGTGAAAATGTAATTTAATCAGAAGCCACTGCCAGATTTCTGGATAGGGCTGCGCTCAGAGTTTCTTGCCTTGGCAAATCGCGATGTTAAGACACGGATGCCCTTTGCAAATGTAACGGATGTGAAATGGCTAGCTAGTTAGCGGGTACGCGCTACTAGCGTTTCAATCAGTTACGTCACTTGCTCTGAAACCTAGAAGTAGTGTTGCACCTTGCTCTGCAAGGGCCGCGGCTTTTGTGGAGCGATGGGTAACGACGCTTCGTGGGTGTCAGTTGTTGATGTGTGCAGAGGGTCCCTGGTTCGCGCCCGTGTCGGGGCGAGGGGACGTACTAAAGTTATACTGTTACATTGGTGCCGTGACCCGGATCACTGGTTGCTGCGGAAAAGGAGGAGGTTGAAAGGGGGGGTGAGTGTAACGGATGTGAAATGGCTAGCTAGTTAGCGGGTACGCGCTACTAGCGTTTCAATCAGTTACGTCACTTGCTCTGAAACCTAGAAGTAGTGTTGCACCTTGCTCTGCAAGGGCCGCGGCTTTTGTGGAGCGATGGGTAACGACGCTTCGTGGGTGTCAGTTGTTGATGTGTGCAGAGGGTCCCTGGTTCGCGCCCGTGTCGGGGCGAGGGGACGTACTAAAGTTATACTGTTACACAAACACATACTTATATGAGAGTGGATTCTCTGCCCTCACTAGCATGAAAACTAAATACAGGCACATACTGTGTGTGGAAAATGATTTAAGTGAGACTCTCTCCAATACAACCCAACATTGCAGAGTTATGTGAATCCTTTCAAGCACACCCTTCTCATTAACCTGTGGTGAGTTATTCAAATAATAATAACAAATAAGGTTTTATATGTAAGATGGCTAAATAAAGAGCAAAATTATTGATTATTATTATATTATTATTTGTGTCCTGGCCCTATAAGAGCTCTTTGTYACTTCCCACGAGCCGGGTTGWGTTCTTATGTTTAATAAATGTATTGTATAGTGTGTGTGTGTGGCAGGCTTACAATGATGGCAAATAACAACATTTGAGAGTGCGCTGACCCTGGTGCTAGAGGGGGTACGCAGCTGGAGCTTGAATGTTTGAAGGGGTACGGGACTATAAAAAGTTTGGGAACCACTGCTATAGAGGATAACTTAGAAATACCTAATGAGCTCAGTTCAGGGCTAGTGCAGCTGTCTGTAGAGCTGTGCACTCCACTGTTGCAGCCTGGAGAGAAACCCAAGATCCTGGAGACACTAGTGACACAGACTGTTTGCTCCCTGTATGGAGACTACTGTAGTGAAAACCTCAGCGTCATCACGTTGTCATTATAAAACACACCCGGGACAACAGAGCAGTGTAGAACCCTCCTCGACAGGAGTTAATGAAGGCTGATTAATGAAGACATGCTTGTTAATGTCACAGGATAGCAGAGAGAGATGAGGAGGAGAATTTGGTGGCGATCTGGATGAAGTGAGTTGTGTATGCTTCACTACTCTTGCAAAACCTTGTGCATGTGTTTTTATGTCCAGTGCCTWCAGAACGTATTCACACCCCTTGACTTTTCCAAATGTTGTTGTTGTAACAGACTGAATATAAAATGTATTAATTTGAGATTGTGTGTCACTGGCCTAGACACACTACCCCATAATCTCAAAGTGGTATTATGTTTTTATAAATGTTTACAAATTAATAAAACATTTAAAGCTGAAATGTYTTTACCCAATAGTATTTAGCCCCTTTGTTATGACAAGCCTAAATAAATTCAGGAGTAAAAACRTGCTTAACAAGTCACAGAATAAATTGCATTGATGAACTCTGTGTGCAATAATAGTGTTTAACATGATTTTTGAATGACTACCTCATCTCTGTACCCCACACATACAAGTATCTGTAAGGTCCCTCAGTGGAGCAGTGAATTTCAAACCCAGATTCACCCACAAGGTTGAGGTTTACCAATGCCTCGCAAAGAAGGGCACCTATTGGTACAGTGGGGAGAACAAGTATTTGATACACTGCCGATTTTGCAGGTTTTCCTACTTACAAAGCATGTAGAGGTCTGTCATTTTTTATCATAGGTTAACACTTCAACTGTGAGAGATGGAATCTAAAACAAAATCCAGAAATCACATTGTATGATTTTTAAGTAATTAATTTGCATTTTATATGACATAAGTGTTTGATCACCTACCAACCAGTAAAATTCCGGCTCCCACAGACCTGTTAGTTTTTCTTTAAGAAGCCCTCCTGTTCTCCACTCATTACCTGTATTAACTGCACCTGTTTGAACTCGTTACCTGTATAAAAGACACCTGTCACACACTCAATCAAACAGACTCCAACCCTATCCACAATGGCCAAGACCAGAGGCTGTGTAAGGACATCAGGGATATAAATGTAGACCTGCACAAGGCTGAATGGGCTACAGGACAATAGGCAAGCAGCTTGGTGAGAAGGCAACAAACTGTTGGCGCAATTATTAGAAAATGGAAGAAGTTTAAGATGACGGTCAATCACCCTCGGCTCTGGGGCGCCATTGCAAGATCTCACCTCGTGTGCATCAATGATCATGAGGAAGTTGAGGGATCAGCCCGAACTACACGGCAGACCTGGTCAATGGCCGAAGAAGCTTGGGACCACAGTCTCAAAGAAACCATTAGTAACACACTACGCCGTCAATGGATTAAAATCCTGCAGCGCACGCAAGGTCCCCCTGCCTCAAGCCAGCGCATGTCCAGGCCCGTCTGAAGTTTGCCATATGACCATCTGGATGATCCAGAGGAGGAATGGGGAGAAAGCCATTGTGGTCTGATGAGAAAAATAGAGCTTTTTGGTCTAAACTCCCCTCGCCGTGTTTGGAGGAAGAAGAAGGATGAGTACAACCCAAGAACACCATCCCAACCATGAAGCATGGAGGTGGAAACATCATTCTTTGGGATGCTTTTCTGCAAAGGGGACAGGACGACTGCACCGTATTGAGGGAGGTATGGTGGGGCCATGTACGCGAGATCTTGGCCAACAACCTCTTCCCTCAGTAAGAGCATGAAGATGGGTCGTGGCTGGGTCTTCCAGCATGACAACAACCCGAAACACACAGCCAGGGCAACTAAGGAGTGGCTCCGTAAGAAGCATTTCAAGGTCCTGGAGTGGTAGCCAGTCTCCAGACCTGAACCAATAGAAAATCTTTGAGGGAGCTGAAAGTCCGTATTGCCCAGCGACAGCCCGAAAACCTGAAGGATCTGGAGAAGGTCTGTATGGAGGAGTGGGCCAAAAATCCCTGCTGCAGTGTGTGCAAACCTGGTCAAGAAACTACAGGAAACGTATGATCTCTGTAATTGCAAACAAAGGTTCTGTACCAAATATTAAGTTCTGCTTTTTCTGATGTATCAAATATCTTATGTCATGCAATAATAATGCAAATTCATTACTTAAAATCAACAATGTGTTTTTCTGATTTTTTTTTAGATTCCGTCTCTCTCAGTTGAAGTGTACCTAATGATAAAAATTACAGACCTCTACATGCTTTTAAGTAGGAAAACCTGCAAAAATCGGCAGTGTATCAAATACTTGTTCTCCCCACTGTATATGGGTAAAAAAAACAGACATTGAATATCCCTTTGAGTATGGTGAAGTTATCAATTACACTTTGGATGGTGTATCAATACACCCAGTCACGACAAAGATACAGGCATCCTTCCTAACTCAGTTGCCGGAGAGGAAGGAAACCACTCAGGGAATTCACCACGAGGCCAATGGTCACTTTTTTAAAAACAGTTACAGAGTTTATCGGCTGTGATAGGAGAACACTGAGGATGGATCAACAACATTGTAGTTACTCCACAATACTAACCTAAATGACAGAGTGAAAAGAAGGAAGCCTTTACAGAATAAAAATATTCCAAAACATGCATCCTGTTTGCAATATGGCACTAATGTAAAACTGCAGACAATTTGGCAAATAAATGAACTTTATGTCCTAAATACAAAGTGTAATGTTTGGGACAAATCCAACACATCGCTGACTCCCACTCTTCATATGTTCAGTCATGGTGTTGGCTGCATCATGTTATGGGTATGCTTGTCATCGGCAAGGATTAGGGAGTTTTTTTTGGATGAAAAGAAACGCAATAGACCTAGGCACAGAAAAATCAGAGGAAAACCTGGTTCAGTCTGCTTTCCAACATGTTTTCACTTTGTTATTATGGGGTATTGTGTCAATTTAATCAATTTTGAATTCAGCCTGCAGCACAACAAAATGTGGAATAGGTCGAGGGGTATTAATGCTTTCTGAAGACACTGGTTTGTGTGTGTGTGTCTGCTTGTCAGTGACGGCAACATCTGGGCCCCGGCCCCAGTAGGGATTCTGGGACATGCTGTATAGCGCAGACAAACACCTCTGGAACCTTCCTCACAGCGTGTGTGTGTTTATCTGCACATGTTGGAAAATATGTTTGTATGAATGAGACCATATCTTTGTCAATTTGTGTGTGTGTAGCAGTGCAGACAGACAGCTGTCAGCAGGGTGCCCCCAGGAGGGGAAGAAGAGAGGGATAAGGAGGAGGGGAGGTGTACGAGAAAAGGAGTAATTGTGGAGGTCCCACAGGGACCCTGTCACCTCATCAAACCCACAGTGATGTGTCCCAAAGGAGATATGGAGACTGGGTGTCTGGAGCTCCAGTTCCAGCCCTCCAGGCAGAGCTCGCTGCTCACACCCCACAGTCCAGCTCCCAAAATGTGCTTCCCCTTCCAGCATGTCTGGGCCACCCAGCTGGATGGAAGTTGTATTTAGAGTTTTTTGGACAAAAACTGTTAATAAACATGATTCCATGTAGGGTGTCAAAGGCTAATTGGTTTTCTGATGTTGTTTTCACTCAAGCAATCATTTTTCTAGTGCCAATATCTCTCTCTGTTGTTTCGTGTGTGGTGTGTGTGTGTGTTGTGTGTGTTGTGTGGTATTGTTTGTGTGTGTTGTGGTGTGTTTGTGTTGTGTTCTGAGTATGTAAAATAGGCTTTTCTGTCGTGATGGGCTTCTTTGTATTTTTATGTGTTTGGCAGTGACGTCCTGTTCGTTGGTCCCTCAGTCCCTCCCTCCTTCCTTCCCCCTCTCTCTCTCTTTGTGTTGTTTCTAGTCTTAAACGTTCGATTCGTGTGGCGATGTGTTATATTTAGAGGCAGATGCTATCTGAAGCTTACAGCTTGTGTGTGATTCTGCTCCGACTGATCAACTGCATTTCAAAGCAATCCCTTCTCTCTCCCTCTCTCTTTCCTTCTATTCCCTTCCCCCCATATTATAGTTTAACATCCCACTCTCCCCTCTCTCTATTCCTCTCCCTTTCCCTCCTCTCTCTTCCCTATCTTTTATTCTTACCGCATTACCCCCCAATCTTATCTGTTCTCCTTTTTGTTTTTATCCCATCCCTCTTTCAAGACCGTTCCTTTCGCAATTCCCACCTTCTCATCTACCCCTCAGCAACCTTCTTATCCCACCCCTCTTTTCGCCCCCTCTCATTCCACCCCCCTCAGCACCTCTTCACCCCCTCTGCCCCCTCTCCTTTTTCCACTCCCCTCAGTTTTGATTTCCAGGACCACCCATATATAAAAAATTTATTGCGATCATGATTACATTAGTTACTATGTTCGATTAAAAATCTATGGCTAACTGGTGCATATTATTTAATGTATTAATTTATTATTGTTTAGTTATAATTATTAAACATTAAAAAATATTATATTTCTTGACATTGTATGTCATATATGTATACCTTAACGTGATTGTAATGATTTAGCCAATTAAGATTTGTAATAGAAAATGTTTATTGCCAATATTCACCCTCAACAATTTCTACAGTTATTATGTAAACCATAAACAGAGAAGCTGTTATGTAAAACAACTCCTCCCCCTTTCGTCTAGTCCAATCATCTGTTCTCCTCCACGCATCTGTTCTCCTCCACTCATCTGTTCTCCTCCCTCATCTATTTCTCCTCCCTCTATTCTGTTCTCCTCCAGATCATCTGTCCTCTCCATCTTATCTGTTCTCCTCCACTCATCTGTACTCCTCCCTCATCTGTTATACATCCCTCATACTGATATCTCCATTACCAACATCAATTAATGTATCTATCCTCCCCTCATCTGTTCCTCCTCCACTCATACATAGATTACTAACACAATCCCTCATCTAATTATCTCCATTACACCAACATATTATCTGATTCATACCTCCACTCATCTGGTTAACTACTCCCTCTCTGAATTTACAATACCATACACACACATACTATATACAATCACATCACAAAATCAATACATGATTAACATACCTTCACTATAAACATAGAATTACGTCTCCATCATCTTGTTCTCCTTCCAACTCATCTATTCTCCTCACCATACAATCAAATACATACAACATACAACACTAATACATATATTCTCCTCCCTCATCTGTTCTCCTCCCTCATCTGTTTTCCTTCAATCATTTCTGTTCCTCTTCCACTTATCTGTTCTCCTCCACTCATCTGTTCTCCGCCCTCATCTGTTCTCCTCCCTCATCTGCTTCTCCTCCACTCATCATGTTTCTGCTCCCTCATCTGTTCTCCTTCCACTTCATCTGATTCTCCGCCCGTCATCTGTTCTCCTCCACTTATCTGTTTCTCCTCCACTTCACCTGTTTCTCCTCCCCCATCTGTTCTCCTTCCTCTCATCTGTTCTCCTCCCTCTCTGTTCTGCCTCCCTCATCTGTGTTCTCCCTCCACTCATCTGTTATCCTCCACTCATCGTTCTCCTCCACTCCATCTGTTCTCTTCCCTCATCTAGTTCCTCACTATCCTGTCTCTCCTCCCATCACTTCTCCTCTCCTACTTATCGTTCTCCTCCACTCATCTTGTTCTCCTTCCCCTCATCTTTTCCCATCTGTTCTCCTCCACTCATCTGTTCTCCTCCACTCATCTGTCTCATCATCTCTTCCTCAATTCTCTCCTCATCTCTCCCTCAAGCTCTGTTTCCTCTCACTATCTGTTCTCCTCCAATTCATCTGTTCTCCTGCCAATCATCTTCTCCTCCAATCCATTCTATTCCTATCATCCAATGGTCTCTTTCTCCTCCAATCATCGTTTTCTCCTTCAAACTCAATCTGTTACTCGCCCGCTCATCTGCTTCTCCTCCCTCATCTGTTCTCCTTCCACTCATCTTGTTCTCCTTCCACTCATCTATTCTCCTCCAATCATTCTGTTCCCCTCCACTCGTCTTGTTTCTCCTCCCTCATCTATTCTCCTCAATCATCTGTTCTCCTCCACTCATCTGTTCTCCTCCACTTCATCGTTCTCCTCCCTCATCTGTTCCTCCCTAATCTCCTATATTTAAACTTCTCCTCCTCATCTCTCTTCCAACATCCCTCCTATTTCTCCTCCAATCATGTCTTCCATCATCTGTCCCTCCAATCTTCTGTTCTTCCCCACTCATCTGTTGGCTCCTCCTCATCTGTTCTCTTCCTATACTCATCTGTTCTCCTCCACTTCATTCATTTCTCCTCCTCATCTTTCTCCTCCATTCACTCTGTTCTCCCCACCTCATCGTGTTCTCCTACCCTCATCTAGTTTCTCCTCCACTCATCTGTTCCACTCTCTCACTCTCTCTCCACTCTATCTTCCTTTCTCCTCCCATTCCTCACTTCTCCTCCAATCATCTGTTCTCCTCCAACATCTGCTTCCACTTCTCCTCATCTCTTATTCTCCTCCAATCATCTGTTCTCCTCCAAAATCATCTGTTCTCCTAAACTCATCTGTACTCCTCTGCCTCATCTGTTTCTCCTCCCTCATCTGCTTCTCCTCCACTCATCTGTTCTCCTCCAACTCCATCTATGTCTCCTCCAATCAAATCTGTTTCCCCTCCACTTGTCTGTTCTCCTCCCCTCATCTTATTCTCCTCCAATCAATTCTGTCTCCTCCACTCATCTGTTCTCCCCACTACATCTGTTCTCCTCCCTCATCTGTTCTCCTCCCTCATCTATTCTCCTCCAATCATCTGTTCTCCTCCACTCATCTGTTCTCCTCCACTTCATCTTCTCCTCCCTCATCTGTTCTCTTCCAATCAATCTGTTCCCTCCACTTATCTATTCATCCTCCCCCAATCATCTGTTCTCCTCCAATCATCTTTCTCCCTCCAATCATCTGTTCCTTCCACTCACTGTTCTCCTGTTCTCCTCCACGCATCTCCTCCTCCTCTCCTCACTTCATCTGTTCCTCCTCCCATCATCTCCACCCGTTTCCTCCTCACCTGTTCCTCCTTCATATCTCTCCACTCACACTCTGTGCTCCTCCACTTCATCTGTTCTCCTCCCTCATCTACTTCCTCACCCCACTCATTCCTAATTCATTCCCACACTCCATCTCATCCCGCACCAAATCGCAATTGTTTTTTTTCCTCCTCATCTGTATCTCCTTCCACTCATCTGTGAGTCTCCTCCACTTTCTGCTCGGTTTTCCCCTCCTCTTTAACTTGATAACCTTATGAGATCTTCTCCTTAAATGTTCACCTCTGCCTTTCCATCTCAGTTCCACATCTTCTCATTGTTTTTTTTTGTATCAGTCTGACCCTAACCATAACCTTTCTCAAACAAACAGTTTCCTTCTCCTCTTTCTCCCCCATTCTTCTCTAATCCCTCTCCTCTCATCCCTCTCCCAGGTAGGTCACAGAGGTAAGTTAAAACTCGTTTAGGTACAGTCAGGCTTTCTGTGTATAAGAGATTACGAGCCTGAGGGGGTCGATAAAAACTACGGAGTTGTAGAGCAGTTGCACAATATTACAGGCCCCACCGGCATTGGTGCTCTACTATCCTCAGGCTCCGTTCCTGCACTAAAATCATTCACTGCATCTATTTTATGTAGTATGACTAATAAGTCCAGACTGTGTTGAGAAATCATTCCTCGCGGGATTAATAATGAAGCTACAATTAGTACAGGCATGGAAGCTCTCTCATGTTAACGATGATTACTGCCTCATCCTTTCTTCTCGTTTGCTCTTCTACGCTGCTCTCTCTCTCTCTCTGTACTGTCTCTTTTTTTTTTTTTTTTTTTTTCTCCTCCCTTTTTCTTTTTTTCTCGTGCGCTTTTCCCTTTTTGCTTTTTTTTTTTTCCCTCTGTCTCTCGTGTCCCTCTCTCTCTCATCTCTCCATGAAAAAAAACCACCTCTAATACTACCAAAAAAAAACAAAAAAAAAAAAAAAAAAAAAAATGAAAAATACCAAACTAAAAAAGAAAACATAAACAATGGATCTCACCCTCCTCAATGAAAAAAAAAAAAAAAAAATCCCTCCGTCTGTTCCCTCTCTCTGCATCTCTCTGTCCCTCTCTCTCCTCTCTCTGATCCCTCCTTCTTCCCCCTCTAGTCTCCTCTCTCGTTCCTCTGACTTCGTCTCCCTCTCTCATCTGTCCCTCTCTTTATTTCTGTCTCTCGTCCTTCTCTCTGTCTCCCTCTCTCTGTCCTCTTCCACTTCCTTTCTCTTTCATCTTCTCTGTCTCTCTCTCTGTCCTTCTCTCTTGCTCTGTCTCTCGGTCTCTCTCCGGTGTCTAACTCGTCATGCTGTCTCTCTCTCATCTCTGTCCCTCTCTCTCTCTGTCCGCCGCCCACCTTCTCTCTGTCCCCCCCTCTCTGTCCCCCTTCTCTCGTCTGTCCTCCTCTCTCTTCTCTCTCTCTCTCTGCTCCCCCCCCCTCTCTCTCTCTGTCCCTCTCTCTCTGTCCCTCTGGTCTCTCTGTCTCGCTCTCTGCTTCTGAAAAGTATGTTAGCATTGCCAAAACAAGTGAAATAGGATAAACAAAAAGGTGTGAAAAAAAACTATAAAAAATGAAGAGGTAAACATTAACAAAAAAGCTTCAAAAAATTAAAGACATTTCAATGTCAATTTATGTCATATATATAGAGTGTTGTAACACACATGTGCAGACTTTTTTTTATACAACTACAAAAGGGAAAATAAATAAATTATGTTTGTTCGTTTATGGTTGCCCTTTTCTTGTGGAACAGTCTCACAAGAATTGACTTGCTGCGTGATTGCCACACTGTGTATTTTCACCCAGTAGATGATGGGAGTTTTATCAAAATTGGATTTGCTTCGTAATTGTGGAGCTGTGTAATCTGAGGGAAATATGGTCGAGTCCTAATATATCGGTCATAATTTGGCAGAAGGAGGTTTTGGCAGTTCGCAGCTCAGGCCTTTCACCTCATTTTGATGGCAGTGTGCACATAGCCTGTCTTCTCTTGAGAGCCATGTCTGCCTACGGYGGCCTTTCTCAATAGCAAGGCTATGCTCACTGAGTCTGTACATAGTCAAAGATTTCCTTAATTTTGGGTCAGTCACAGTGGTCAGGTATTCTGCCACTGTGTATTCTCTGTTTTAAGGGCCAAATAGCATTCTAGTTTGCACCGCTTTTTTGTTAATTCTTTCCAATGTGTCAAGTAATTATCTTTTTGTTTTCACATGATTTGGTTGGGTCTTATTGTGTTGCTGTCCTGGGGCTCTGTGGGGTCTGTTTGTGTTTGTGAACAGAGCCCCAGGACCAGCTTGCTTAGGGGACTCTTCTCCAGGTTCCTCCCTCTGTAGGTGATGGCTTTGATATGGAAGGTTTGGGAATTGCTTCCTTTTAGGTGGTGGTAGAATTTAACGTCTCTTTTCTGATTTTGATAATTAGTGGGTATCGGCCTAATTCTGCTCTGCATGTGTTAGTTGGTGTTTTACGTTGTACACAGAGGATATTTTTGCAGAATTCTGCATGCAGAGTCTCAATGTGGTGTTTTTCCCATTTTGTGAATTCTTCATTGGTGAGCGGACCCCAGACCTCACAACCATAAAGGGCAATGGGCTCTATGACCGATTCAAGCATTCAAGTATTCAAGTATTTTTATTCAGATCCTAATTGGTATGTCAAATTCTATGTTCCTTTTGAAGGCATAGAAGGCCCTTCTTGCCTTGTCTCGCAGATCGTTCACAGCTTTGTGGAAGTTACCTGTGCCGCTGATGTTTAGGCCGAGGTATGTATAGGTTTTTGTGTGCTCTAKGGCAACGGTGTCTAGATGGRRTTTGTATTTGTGWTCCTGGCGACTGGACCTTTTTTGGAACACCATTATTTTTGTATTACTGAGATTTACTGTCAGGGCCCAGGTCTGACAGAATCTGTGCAGAAGATCTAGGTGCTGCTGTAGGCCCTCCTTGGTTGGGGACAAAAGCACTAGATCATCAGCAAACAGTAGACATTTGACAGATTCTAGTAGGGTGAGGCTGGCCGGGTGCTGCAGACTGTTCTAGTGCCCTCGCCAATTCGTTGATATATATGTTGAAGATTGTGGGGCTTAAGCTGCCTCCCTGTCTCACCCCACGGCGCTCTCTCTGTCTCTGTCTCTGTCTCTCTCTCTCTGTCTCTGTCTCTCTCTCTCTCTCTCTGTCTCTCTCTCTCTCTCTCTCTCTCTCTCTCTCTCTCTCTCTCTCACACTTATAGCTGAAGTGTGTTAGTTTAGGAAGAAGAGCTACTGGGTATGAACCAGAGAGATTGAGGAGGAGGAGGCAGAGCCTACACTTTAAGGTCCCTGATCTCTTACCTGTGAAAGCAGGCTTAATTAGACCCTATTATGATTGGCTGACAGATTGAAGGTGAAGTGAGATTTTAGACTGAGTATGTATGATATTTGTTGCTTAAATACAGATTGGAGAATATCCATCCCCTGACTTCATGGCTGTTAGTGTGATAACGGACTGGAATTATACAGAGGCAGAACATATGTGAGCACAGTGTAGGGGGTTGTGTGTGTGAGGGGTAGAGGAAGAGGGAGGAGAGGAAGAGAGACAAAGAGAGAAAGCAAAAGGGTTGAACGCAGTATGTCTGCGTTGCCCTGCGTTGTTGGGAGCTGCCCACCGGTAGTGGTGCCATAGGTGGATTACCACTCTGTTAATTCAGAGGAAGAGAGAAATGGTGAAAGAGATCATGGAAGAAAGAGGACTAAAATAAAGCAGGATATTTTCGGACACTCAGAGCAAACTGGACTGTCTATTCAAGGTTTCCTCTTGAAGTTTGGAGTCATTTGGGGAGAAGAAGATGTATGATTGTCAAAAGTTGGATTTTAACATCAGAGCTTTGACTTCGCTTACCAATGATGTCAGTTTTTTTATCTGTGATATTCTGACTCTCTCTCTGTCCCTCGCTCTCTCTG
>NW_019943783.1:32991-41701 GCF_002910315.2 Salvelinus sp. IW2-2015 | reverse complement strand
AATGAATAACAAGGTTGAGCAGTAATCACCAGTTTTTTTTTTTTATCAGTCCCACGAGGGATGAGAAGGAATTCAGGAGAGAGCAATTAGGTCCTCCTTAATACCTAGACGTATGCTTCTTCAAACCCAGAACATCTGAACTCGAGCGCCTATAATATCTATCCATAGATCCCTTGCACCATCCGGTCACTCCAGACCACGCATTTGGCAACCCTTGGGTCCGTCTGTTGGTCTGACCCCTCTTCGGCCCACGCAGGAGTTCAGAAATGGCGAGGCTCGTGCTCACAAAGCGCACCTTGAAAACAGCGCATTAAGTCCGCACACCCCAGTGTTCCTATCCCTGCGACCAAACTAGTTGTCACGAAATGTCACAGGAAGACTGCTGCAACAAGAGGTGACGTCACTGGACGGTAATACGCCAAGGAAGCAGAATACCTATTATCAAAGACGATTCTAGTTCTCATTCCTTTCCAGTGTAATGGTTGATTTTCACGGCTCAAGCGTTTCAAAGCTCCAGCTTACAGTTCTATGAAATCACTGAAGTTTTGAAAATCACTATAGAAAAAAACCTTTGAAAGTGTGTGCCCCAGGACAAAGTGTTGTAGACAATGCATTCGACCGTCATTGTGTGCGTTTCATAGAGCTGAATATACTGTGTTTATACAGTCTAATAAGACCATGAATAGATCCATTTGATATACTCGTTTATGTCATGCAGTAATAAGGACGCGACAATAGAGTATACACTACTCGAGCCCCAGTCTTTGTGAAACTGCTTATAGCGAGTACATATGCTAAGTTAGTTTAATTTGCCTCTCCTCTGGCGTTGAGTGTCTGCTGTTATTGGAAAGTTGCATGAAGCCTGTTGCTAATGGAACCTCACGCATCATCAGTACATGACCAGTTGTGCTTCGTTGTATTCATATTCCTGGATTATATCGGATCTGAAAGCTTATTTGGCAGATGTGTAGTCGAGTAATTAAGAGTTTGCGAATGCGCTTCAAGACTCATCTATAAGCCTCCGATCTCACTAAACGTTATGTGACACAACACGTAAGCTGTACCTACGGGCACCGACCTAAGTGTCCCAACTACTTACTGCTCTCTTCTCTTGCTCTCTCCCTCTCTCTCTCTCTCTCTCTCATCTCTCTCTCTCTCTCTCTCTCTCTCTTCTCTCTCTCTCTTCTCTCTCTCCTCTCTCTGCTCTCTCTCCTCTCTCTCTCGCTTACTCTCTTCTACTCTCTCTCTCATCTCTCTCTCTCTCTCTCTCGTCTCTCTCTCTCTCTCTCCTCTCTCTCTCTCTATTCCCCTCTCTCCGGCATCTCTCTGCTCACTATCCTATCCGCTGACCTCCACCCGATATCCTCTTTGGGTCAGATTATATGAAAAATTATATAACTGATCTAGAAGGAGGACAACGTCCGAACAATAGCGGCTTTTTGAGGGAGGAAGGGCGATGGGAGCGTAGGCTATGGCAATGGCCAGGGAAGATGAGATAAGACAGCAAAAGTAAGCGAGGGAAGGAAGCAGAGTGGAGACAGGAGTTCTGACACGCAGGGCGCTCTAGCTGGATTAGAGGAGTGAGGCAAGGGTGTATGCATTTAAGGTTACATCCTAGGATTTGGAAAAGGGAGGGAGCAGATGAGAGGCGAGGCAGTGAGGGTTTGGTAATAGAGGAGTGATAAACTTGATAGAGAGCAGAATGTGTTTGACAGTGTGATGAATGTGTGTAATAACATTTCGGCGTGGCAACGTAGTGGCTGGGAAAAACAGGGGAAGCTCTCAATATAGAAGGAAAAGCTTTACTGTTGTGATTCATTGTTTTCTACTGTGTGTGTGTGTGTTCGTGTGTGTTCGTGTGTGTGTGTGATTCATGATTTCATTATATTGCCTCTATTGCTGGAGGAAAGCAGGGCAGGATTAAACAAAATGAGCTGAATCTCAAATACAGTACAGTAGAGTACAGTACAGTAGAGTACAGTACAGTACATTATGAGACTGGAGGATATACAGCGCACGCACACAAACCAACACACGCACACCCGCGCAGGCGTACTGCTATTGACTTTGGTTTGAAGGAAGCACAGTCACACACTAGTGTTAGAGCCGGCTCTGTGGAGGGGGTAAACGGGTGATGTTATTAGGGATAGAGCTCCAGACCCAAGCCTGAGGGCCCCGACATTATACTACGGGGTAGGGCCTGGTTTCTCATCAATAACTAGGGTACGGGCAGGGTATCACTGAGTTGATCACTAACATTTTGAAGCTGAGCCATTTACTTGTGCTCTTCTGCGCAGCACAGTCATATCTGACTAAGATCATAACAGGGTGTCAGAAGTGCTTCAACCTCGACAAATATAAGACTGGAGAGACTCTTCATAGAAAATAATAATGTTTAGAGTGACAGATGTAGCTAACAACTAACTGCTCTCTCRTGTCTCGTCATTTAGCAGAGCAGGACAAGCGGAGCCATTGCCATGGCTACTCGCAGACTCAGAGCCGCCAATGAGCAGAGCTCATGCAGAGCGAGCTGCGTGCAGTTAGAGAGTAACAGACAGAGAGGAGCAGCTAATTGATTTACTAACGGAGGAAGTTATTTATGATTTCAGGTTTCGGGCAGGGCCTTAAATTTGGCAGAAGCTATCGGGTCTGGGTAGGGTAGGGCCTGAAAATTGCGGGCACGGGTAAGTGTTAAAATTCATGCCCGCCTAGGGCTCTATTAGGGGGTCCTGCAGAGGTTATGTTGCGTAACGAATGGCTCCTTAAAAGCTGAAAACACACACACAGGCACTCACAGGCACACACAAAGTAATAAGGAAATGAAGAGGAAAATATAAGAGATCTGGGTCTGAATAACATCAAATACACACACACAATCTCACTGGGCTGTCTCAGTGTCTCAGTGTCTTAGTGTCTCAGTGTCCCCGGGTCTCAGGGTCTCAGTGTCTCAGTTTCTCAGGGTCTCAGGGTCTCAGTGTCTGTGTCCCCGGGTCTCAGTGTCTCAGAATATCAGTGTCCCCGGGTCTCAGTGTCCCCGGGTCTCAGTGTCTCAGTGTCCCCGGGTCTCAAGGTCTCAGTTTCTCGGGGTCTCAGTGTCTCAGAGTCTCAGTCTCTCAGAGTCTCAGGGTCTCAGAGTCTCCGAGTCTCAGAGTCTCAGTCTCTCAGAGTCTCAGAGTCTCAGTGTCTCAGAGTCTCAGTGTCTCAGAGTCTCAGTCTCTCAGAGTCTCAGGGTCTCAGAGTCTCCGAGTCTCAGAGTCTCAGTCTCTCAGAGTCTCAGGGTCTCAGAGTCTCCGAGTCTCAGAGTCTCAGTGTCTCAGGGTCTCATTGTCTCAGTGTCTCAGTGTCTCAGGGTCTCATTGTCTCAGTGTCTCAGTGTCTCAGTGCTCCACAGGGAACGAGAGCTACATCTAAGAACATCAGATTACACAATGGTGTCGTGTCTTTGGCTATGCCGGATTAAGTGATATGACATGCTATTCTATAAAATCAGAGTACTGATTTTGGACACGTGAGTGTTGCACTTGCTCCTTTCGGTCTCAAACTTATCTGTCATGGTTTGCAGATAGAGGTCTTGAGTACGGAGCGAGAGATTCAGTGAAGAGATTTATTCCGCTTGCTTAGACATCAAGATATCCATCTTCATCACCCGAGTTCTCTCATCATTCATTTGGTCAGCGACTTCAATGAGTTCTGCTGATTTGTCATCCAACTTCGTCATTGTGTTCATCAACTGATCGTCTTTGGTCTGCAGAATTTGGAGTAGAACATTGTTACCTTGTGTAACGTTTGACAAAACTGCCTGCATGTTATCAAATTGCGCGCCCCTGTTCGTAGATAACTCGACAGATTTATCTAGTTTGGACTGGACTACATTGTATTTAGTTTTGGCTAAATCGAGTTGTTCCTGGAGACAACGATTTTGTTGGAGAGTTTGTGCTCGTTCATCRTCATAAGTATTTGCAATTACTTTTAATTGTTCAGATTTCAAATGCAGTTCCTCGACGAGCAGAATGTTTTCATTTCTTGCTTTGTCAATAGTTGCTCAGTTCTCTCCATCTGTCCCCTCATGTTAGCCATGTCTGGCACGTGCTTCAGCTGTGCACTGTGGTATTGGACCGATGCCATATTTTTATGGTGATACATCAGTGCAAAAGTGGGGAGAACTGTCACAAAGYCTGTGTTTGATGGTTCATTTTGGAGAGCGTTCGCAATTTCTGCAGTTTTTTCGCTAATGGCATAATTAGGGTTGGTATCGCTGCTGAGGTCAGAGATCAATCCTTTTATGGGTGGAGGTTCACTAATTAGCGGAGGAGTGGTGACCACTTCCTTTGATAGCTTGCACATTATTAGAAAAATTTAGAGGAAAAATATTCCTAATTTTCAAAGGTTTGGAATTCGTCGGAAGCTGCAAAGACAAGTTTAATCTATTTATTGATGTTGACGAACCATCAGTACCGTACCAGTAATGTGGAAGTTGGACGTGAATGAATTTGCAAAAGCAAATTGAATTAATTAATCAATGCCAATGATTAATCCTACCTGGGTAGGCTATCTGGGTATTAAACTTGAAWTAACCTGAGATGTTGCTTTATCCAGGTTAATATGATAAGTTTAAAAGTGTCTCATTTGATTGGAAGAACATTAAGGTATGTTCAACAATTTAACTTATTAAATTGAATGAGACTATAATCTATACAATCTCCATTGATTGGATATCGTAAGTGTAAACAGTAGATCAAATGTTGGGATCATTCACCACTATGGTACACTTCTCCCTAAGGCCGAAGCCACATGGGGTTCCCGCTGGGGCGGGATTTCTGTCCGTACTGGATTACTGAATGGTTTTGCAAAAACCAAATTTTACTGATTGATCAATTTAATAATAAATCAGACCTGTATAGGCTATTTGGGAATGAAACTTTAATTAACCTGAGAAGTTGCTTCATCTAGGTTAGTTTGAAAAAAGTTTACAATGTCTTATTTAGAARACTCATCAATTTGGATATTATTTAAAAGATCCATTTGAGAATGAAGTTGCCAGAATTACACTTATTAGTTCAATTGGATAAGACATTGATATCTGTCTGGATATCATAAGTAATGACTTGAGTGTGACCTGAATAATTCTTCATGAACGAATATACTGGGCACACTTCAGCGGTCAATGATTACACACGCTGAAATCAAACGGAAGTACCCGGKGCGGGACTTCCGTTCCGCAAGGCGGAGGAATTTCAACGTGGCMCAAGAAAACAAAATGGCGATTTTCYCTTTGTTAGCTTAGCATCTTGTGCAAGCTAATCCTACTTTATGCATGAAAAATGCATGCAAACCCTTTTYGGCGTTATTTTGACGATGTTTTAACCAGAACACGCGGCAAACAACGAACTGCACCGTGGTCTACTTGCGTGGRAACACGAGAGAGACAGAGATAATTATCGCTGGTCAAGCTAATATCTCYTGAATTTCAATYGGCTGGCTCTTTGTCCTCGCTCGAGAAATTAATAATGACCGAGCCTACACGCATCTGAAACACAAGAGGCAGAAATAGCCCTGCGTTTGGCCAAACCCTCTATTTCTCAGATTTCTGTAATTAGCTTTATCAGCCCTAGTACAGAAATGTATTCGCTTATGTTACCCACTGACTACGGCAGAACACTACACGGAGGCATTTCTCCAGAGCACACACACGCACCAATAATTCCTGTCTTTAACTCCCATAATGTGTATAATAAAACTTGGTATATTATGTAATCTGCTTTTCAATTTCATACAGGCTGAATCAAAATGAAAGCGTCATTCTATTTTAGATTMATCACAGGGGGCACCAATGTGTCGTGTCTTTGGCTATGYCGGATTAAGTGATATGACATGCTATTCTATAAAATCCTTTCTCCGTAATTAATATTACCTGATTGAGCTAATCATGTAAATGTAATTAACTAGAAAGTCGGGGCACCACGAAATAATATTTATAGAGCCTGTTAACTTCCGAATAAACTCTTAAAGACCTAGTAAATATTTTACGTCAATGGCACCAATTATTTCAGTCTCATCTGATAAGTTGTAAATTCTGTGTTATCTTCACGAACACCTAACAAGTTGAATCAGCCAATACAAAATTGGGTTTAATTATTAATTTACTAAATACCTAACTATTGGATACGTTGTAGTAACGTCATTGTGTGGTATAAGGAAAACTCTGTCTGTTCTTTTCTAGCCCACGTTTGCAGCTGCTGTTGCTAACTCAAACGGCTAGGATGGTATCACTTCTGTAGTGAATAAGAGTTCGTTCATGACCATTCGCAACCAACGCTACGCTGCGAGGTTGGCTTTCGTTCTGTAGTTATTAATCTGACATTCTGACATCGGATCGTCATCGCCTAATGTACCCGGAATCAGTTGTACATGTTAGTCCTTTTTAAGATATGGACCGCGTCCTCACATCCTCGGGAACAGGAGGTTACATTTTCGTCAAGGCTTTATAAGTGGAGGAGAGAAGGTGTGTTTTCATAAATTTATAAACCCTGTCTCTACACAAGGGGGGTGGGGCGCACTGAGTTGAAGTCAGAGCTCTAACCTTATGAAACCCAAATCTCGCATTATGAGAAGACTATGAAAATCTTTTACATTTTAATCTATTCCCAATACGCTAAATTTTTAGTATGTTCAGAAATTGATTAAATTGATCCCAACAATTCATTGTAGAATTCTGATTAACTCTATTAATGTGTAGACTTTCCACTGTAGATAGCTTTATGTCAATCTCTATCATTTGAATGAAGTCATTCAGATGACAAATCCGAACTTGCAATTCATGATTCATTAAGTACACAACCCATATTTCCAAACTGGTCGGATTACCAAAATATGGTTCATTTCCCCCCACTTCTGGATGTTCCCCAGAATTCCCAAGGGATTTTCAACAATGTTACATCAGCTAGGGTAGAGAAGAGGAAAAAGGGGGCAGAGACTTTATGACTGTATATAACCTAACCCCCAGGCCGACGTCATGACAGTGCGTAATAAAGGCTATGACCGAAGACACAAACAACCTGCCGCTCCAGTACACACCAACACACACACAACAAAAACACAAAACGATTGTGAAAGGAACACAACAACACCACACACACACACCACACACACACTCACACACACACACAACACACACACACACACACCACACACAGTGTTAAGATCTCTAACATTTTGTCTTTGGTAGACAGTGCATTCGGAAAGTATTCAGATCCCTTGACTTTTTCACACTTTGTATCATTCAAACCTTATTCTAAATGGATTAAATTGTTTTTCCCCCTCATCAATCTACACACAATACCCCATAATGACAAAGCAAAAACAGTTTTTTGTGTGCACATGTATAAAATATGTAAAACTGTTATGAATTTAATGTATAATGATTAATGATGTATACATTAAAGTAATGATAGGACATATCTAATAGAATTACACCCTGTGTCTGATAATGACATGAAAATGTTTGTCCATAAGAAAAAAAGAATGTGGCCATGGACAACTTGTGACCACTGTGGAACTGATAACAGGGAAGGAAGTCTCCCCACCCAGGGAGGGGAGAAACCTTGGGCTTGTAGTAGATTGTATAACAGGTGGCAGGCAATGTATGAGTAGGAGAAGACTTGTAAACTATATTGTCATTGTCCGAGAGGAGGAGGGACATTTATGACGAAATGAGAGGTATATAAACCAATGTACATGTAAGGATGGGCAGAGCTCTCGTAAATAAACATGCTGACTATGGTAGACTGGCCTCTGTCTGTTTCATTTTAATAAGAACCTTACAAATTCTTGGTAACAGACCGAGTAGTTTAATTGAAGTTCAGTTTATGAACATTGAGAACATAATTCTCGTAACAAAAACTGAAATATCACATATTACATAAGTATTCAGAACCTTTACTCAGTACTTTGTTGAAGCACCTCCGGCAGCAATTACAGCCTAGAGTCTTCTTCGGTATGACGCTACAAGCTTGGCACACCTGTATTTGGGGAGTTTCTCCCGTTCTTCTCTGCAGATCTTCTCTCAAGCTATGTCAGGTTGGATGGGGAGCGTTGCTGCACAGCTATTTGCAGTTCTCTAGAGATGTTCGATCGGGTTCAAGTCCGGGGTCTGGCTGGGCCACTCAAGGACATTCAGAGACTTGCACTCCTGCATTGTCTTGGCTGTGTGCTTAGGGTCGTTGGAAGKTGAACCTTCACCCCAGTCTGAGGTCCTGTGTCACGACTTCTACCCGAAGTTGGTTCCTCTCCTTGTTCGGGCGGTGTTCGGCGGTAGACGTCACCGGTCTTCTAGCCATCGCCGATCCATTTTTWATTTTCCATTTGCTTTGTCTTGTTTTCCCACACACCTGGTTTTCATTCCCTCAGCACGTGTTGTGTATTTAACCCTGTGTTCCCCCCATGTCTTTGTGTGGTATTGTTTCAAATGTGGCAGCGTGGCAGCGTGCTTGTGCACATTTGTTGTCTGGTGCGCGTCGGGTTTTGTACCCATTCTTTATTATTCTGTATACCGGTGGTTATATATATGTATATTAAACTGCTCCGGTTATTACCCAGTTCTGCTCTCCTGCATCTGACTTCGCTGCCACCAGTTACGCACCCCTTACATCCTGAGCAGGTTTCCATCAAGGATCTCTCTGTACTTTGCTCCGTTCATCTTTCCCTCGATCCT